>NW_008360312.1:2422336-2424405 GCF_000622305.1 Nannospalax galili
GACTTAAGGGCATCAGAAGCCCAAAGTGTCCAGGGGGAAGTCTTAGCTTCCACTTCAATGGAATGTTTATTTTCTCTCCTGGCAGAAGCACTTGCTCCTCTGGAACCAAAATATCTAAGCCAGCAGAGTGCAAAGTCGTGGGTACAGGAAGCAAAAAATTTCCTAGTGGGTCACCAGGGGTAATAGTGAGTGGAATCATTCCCATTTCCACTCCTTGATTCCTGGACTCATGAATCCTGACTATAGGAAAAATTGTACCATATATTGGATGCTGATTCAAAGCATACACTGCATTTTGGAGGACCCTGCCCCATCCCTCCAGGCTATTGCCACCTAATTGGCACTGTGACTGTGTCTTTAAGAGGCCATTACATCGTTCTATCAAGCCAGCTGCTTCAGGATGGTGGGAAACATGGTAAGACCAGTGGATTCCATGACCATGGGCCTGCTGACACACTTCTTTGGCTGTGAAGTGAGTTCCCTGGTCAGAAGCGATGCTGTGTGGAATACCAAGATGGTGGATAAGGCATTCTGTAAGTCCCTGGATGATAGTTTTGGCAGAAGCATTAAGTACAGGAAATGCAAATCCATAAACAGAATAAGTTTCTATTTCTGTAAGGACAAAAGGCTGTCCCCTCCAAGATAGAAGTGGTCCAATGTAGTCAACCTGCAACCAGGTTGCAGGCTGATCACCACGGGGAATAGTGCCATATCGGGGGCTCAGTGCTGTTCTCTGCTGTTGGCAGTTCTGGCATTCAGCAGCAACTGTAGCCAGGTCAGCTTTCATGAGTGGGAGTCCATGCTGTTGAGCCCATGCATACCCTTAATCTCTGCCACTATGACCACTTTGTTCATGGGCCCATTGAACAATGGCAGGGATAGCTGAAGAAAGAGGCTGACAGTCCACAGAGTGGGTCATCTGATCTACTTGATTATTGAACTCATCTTCTGCTGAAGCCACCTTTTAATGAGCATTTACATGAGACACAATATGTTCACATCCTTTGCCCATTTGGAGCGATCTAGCCACATACTTCTTCCCCAAATGTCTTTCTCATGAATTTTCCAATCATGCTCCTTCCAAGTCCCTGACCATCCAGCCAAACCATTGGCTACAGCCCATGAATCAGTATATAATCGCGCTTCTGACCATTTCTCCTTCACAATCACACCTCTGGCCATTTTTCCTTCCAAGAAAAATGCACAACCATGTGCAGTGCCTGAAGTTCTGCCCACTGTGAAGACTTTCCTTCACCAGTGTCCTTCAGGGTTGTTCCAGAAATTGGCTGTAATGCCACAGCTGTCCACTTCTGAGTGGTGCCTGCATAGAGTGTAGAACCATCTGTAAACCAAGCTCTAGTTTTCTCTTCCTCAGTAAACTGATCATAGGGCACACTCCATGAAGACATGAAGGTGCATGCTTGAGAACAGGAACCATAGACATTTGGGCAACTTCTTCATGTAACTTGCTTGTGCCCTCAGGCCCTGCTCAGACCCAATTACATATATACCACTTCCATTTAATAATGGACTGTTGCTTTGCACATCCTGCTGGGGTCAGATAACACCGAACTCATGATGGGCAGCTCAGGTTCCATTGTGACTTGGTGTCCCATTGTCAAGCACTCAGTTTCCACTAAGGCCCAATAGTAGGCTAAGAGCTGTCTCTCAGAGGGGAATCCTTTTCTGCAAATGAAGGCAAAGCCCTACTCCAAAATCCCAACAGCTTTTGCTGTGATTCCCCTATGGAGGCCTGCCAGAGACTCCAAACAGCATCTTTATCTGCCACTGATACCTCAAGCACCATTGGGTCTGCTGGATCATATGACCCAAGGGGCAGAGCAGCTTGTACAGCAGCCTGCACCTGTTGAAGGGTCCTTTCCTGTTCCAAGCCCAACTCAAAGGTAGCTGCCTTGCAAGTCACTTGATATATGGGTCCTAGTAACACACCCAGATGAGGAATGTGCTCTCTCCAGAATCCAAACAGGGCCACCAAGCATTGTTCTTCTTTCTTGGTGGAGAGAGGGGCCAAATGCAACAACTTATTCTTCACCTTAGAAGGAATGTCT
>NW_008360312.1:2424665-2427875 GCF_000622305.1 Nannospalax galili
TGTTGGCCTTTCCAGCTGAAAGCAAATTGCTTCTGGTGGTCCTTATGAACAGGTATCAAGAAGAAAGCATTTGCCAAATCAATACCTGCATACCAGGTACCAGGAGATGTATTAATCTGCTCAAGTAAGGAAACCACATCTGGTACAGCAGCTGCAACTGGAGTCACTACCTGATTAAGTTTTTGATAGTCAACTGTCATTCTCCATGACCCATTTGTCTTCTGCACAGGCCAAATAGGAGAGTTAAAGGGAGATGTGGTGGGAATCACCACCCCTGCAACTTTCAAATCCTTGATGGTAGCACTAATTTCTGCAATCCCTCCAGGGATATGATACTGTTTTTGGTTCACTATTTTCCCTGGAAGAGGTAATTCCAGTGGTTTCCATTTTGCCTTTCCAACCATAATAGCCCTCACTCCACAGGTCAGGGAACCAGTATGAGGATTCTGCCAATTCCTAAGTATATCTATCCCATTTATATATTCTGGTACTAGGGAAATAACCACAGGATGAGTTTGGGGACCCATTGGACCCACTGTTAGTCAGACTTCAGCCAAAACTCCATTTATCACCTCATCTCCATAAGCCCCTACTTTAACTGGAGGGTCACAATGCTTTTTAGGGTCCCCTGGAATCAGTGTCAACTCAGAACCAGTATCCAATAGACCACGGAAAGTCTGATTATTTCCTATCCCCCAATGTACAGTTACTCTAGTAAAAGGCCATAGGTCCCTCTGGGTAAAGATGGGTGAGAGGTGAACAGCATAACCCTTTGGCACTGTGACAAGGTCCTTCCTCAAGGGCACCCAGCCTTCCCTTCATTCAAGGGGTTCTGTGTCTCTAAACTCTCTCAAGTCTGGAAGTTGGTTGACTGAGCGAGATTCTCTATTGCTACAATCCAATACTTACTTCCTGTCACTTGTCCTAGAGCTTTTCTGCTTACACAGGTCAAATAAAAACTTAGTAGGCTCCTTATGTATTTGGCCCCTGGAAACACCATGATTGATTTGCCAGTTCCACAGGTCCATTCGAGTCATGCCATTGTAGGTATGGTTTTGCCTTTGCCACCCATAACGATAAGTACACTCACCTTGTCTTTGGTAATTCAATACTGCCACCTGACCCCTACTCTGAGGTCCTATTACACCTATTATATTTACATTTAATTTATGCAATTGAGTAGCAGCATCTCCAACTATAAGATTTGGCATAAGGAAAGGAGCAAAAACAAAGTTCTTCAAACATTCTGGTGACTCTCTCAGTACTTTCCATCTTATAAAATCAGTAAAACATATGTCCTCTGAGCCTTCCCATTGTGGAGGATTTGGTGTTGCGCTGAGAATCCTCTTGAGCTACCAATTTGCCTGAGCCATACAATCCCTTCATCAACATCAAGCCAAGGTATATCAGGTATCTCCAGCTCTCTGTCAGTAGGCCTTCTTTTAATAAATACTTCAGTCAACCAATCAAATAAACTTTTAACACCCTTTTTAGCTGTGCAACCTTCCATATTAAACCTAGAATCTCCCATCAGGGGGCTCATGTCAATAAACTCAGTCTGATCCAATTTTATGTTCCTTCCACCATTATCCCATACCCTTAAAATCCACTCCCAGACATATTCATTAGATTTCTGCTTGAATGAATTAGCAAATTCACTAACTTCTTTAGTGGTGTCGTGCACATCCTCATGGACCACACTTTCTATCTTTCCTCTAGGGGCCTGCTTAGCTTTGAGTCTGGTTATAGGTCTAGAGGCAACAACAACTGGGCCCTGAGGGACATCAGCTTTGTCTTGCTGAAATGCGATTAGTTTCCTCAATGGGATTAGTATCCTCAGGCAAGGGTGGGGAGGGTGGCTCTGCTGAGAGTGGGGCGATTAATTCATCAGGTGAAGCAAATTCCTCAGAGTCTGAGGATTCAAAATCATCAGCCTCCTCAGGGTTCTCCAACACATCTCCATCCTACCTGCCAGGATTCCAATCTTTCCCTACCAATGCCCTTACCTTTACTGATGACACCCTTCAAGGCTGGCAATTAAATTTGTGTTGTAGGTCAGCCAAACATATAATAAAGACTCCAGCTTGATTTTCTGCAGCTTTAGCTCTCTGGCTGCTGGAGAGAAGATTCTCTTCCAGGGCACACTTGAAAACTTTTAAACTGTTGATTTGAATCTGGAGTTTGTCAATTTTATCATTAAGCTCATTGTTTATCTTCATCACTTTATCCAGAGATGCTAGAAGTAACCAGTCAGCATCACTATTTTTCCTATTTTTCCACAAACTGTCAAATGTTTTATGTATAGAGTCACTAAATTTTTTGCTCTTCACAAGAGGAGAGTTAGAAGATTCAAATGTGTCTATTTCCGTAATTGTTTTAAATAGTCGACACCATGAATTTTCAGTCTGTATTAGCCAGCGTTCTCCAAAGAACAATAACTGATAGAATGAATATATATGTATAGAGATTTGTCAGTTTAGCTCACAGGATAGAGTCCGAGTAGTCCAACAATGGCTGCACCACACCAGAGAGGCTGAGAATCTGTAGTCGCTCAGTCCACGAGGCTGGATATCTGACTAGCCAAAATCCAGCACTGAAGGCCTGATGAATTTCCAAGGATCAGCTGGTCTTCAGTCTATAGCAGCAAGACCATCTCACCAGCCAGAGAGAAGCCAAGCAGCAAGAAGCCAAGTGTTCTCCTCAGCCATGGCCTTTTACATGGGCTGCCATCAGAAGGTAACACCCACATTTAGGGTGTGTCTTCAATTAAGATCTCTCTAGTTTC
This sequence comes from Nannospalax galili, assembly GCF_000622305.1. Lineage (NCBI taxonomy): Eukaryota > Metazoa > Chordata > Mammalia > Rodentia > Spalacidae > Nannospalax > Nannospalax galili. Next base: position 2,427,451 of record NW_008360312.1, read on the forward strand.
ACTTAATCCCAGATCCAGTCAAGTCGACACCATGGATTAGCCATCACAGTCATCCAGTATAACCAGCACCGTTTGTTAAGGGAGCTGCCTTTTCTCCAAAGTGTACTTTGGGCCTCTTTGTCAAAACTCAGATGGCTGTAGGAGTGTGAGCTTATCTGTGAGTCCTCAGTTCTATTCCACTGATTGATGTGCCAGTTTTCATGCCAGTACTGTACTGTTTTTATTACTGTAGTCCTATAGTATAACTTGAAACCAGGGATGGTGATGCCTCCAGCAGTGTTCTTAAGAGTTCAAGATTATGCTGCCTATCCCGAGTCTTTGTGTTTTCATATGAATTTTAAGACTAGTTTTTCAATTTCTGTGAAGATTTCATTGGAATTTTTGTGAGGATTGCATTGTATCTATACACTAGTGTGGATGTAGGG
>NW_008360312.1:2428662-2432855 GCF_000622305.1 Nannospalax galili
ACTAAATTAATTAGATATATGTGACGTTTCAAATCTTGAATATATATTGAGAAAAATATCAATGACATAACTATATGTTTTACATATAGTAAAACAAATCTAGTATTGTTTTATATTATGGGAGTTTTACTGAAATTCAAATGAAATATCCTTTAGGTTTCCTCTGAAACTGTTCAAACATGGAAAAATTCTTAATTTTAATATAATGTTGTGAGGGAAGATACATTCTCACTGTACCATAACATGAGAAAGACATACAGTATTTTACATTCAGATAATTTTAGTTTTTTTCTATGTTTTTATCTTTTTTGCAAATTTTACATCTTCTTTTAATTTAAATCATTGAGTGTTTTCTATCTTATATACGATTATTCAAAATTTATAAAAAATTGGCTTTGAGCAAAACATGACTTTTATGTATTTTGGGTTTAATTTTTTGTGTTTTTATCTTAACTTTTACCATTGTCAGTTTAAATAAGGCATTTAAGAAAACTATGATTTGGGCTGGAGAGATGGCTCAGAGGTTAAGAGCACTGACTGCTCTTGCAGAGGACTTGGGTTCAATTCCCAGCACCCACATGGCAGCTATGAAGCATCCTTAATTTCAGTTCCAGGGGAATTCAAAGCCCTCTTCTGACTTCTGCAGCATTGCATGACACAGGTGAGCTCACATACATGCAGGCAATACACTCATACATATAAAATAATAAAAGTAATAAATAAAATATTAAAAAAAGAAAACTATGCTTTAATGGTCAGGTTTATTCTGAGATATTTTATTATTTATTTATTTTTTGAGGATATTGTGATTGCGAGGGTTTCCGTATACTCTTTCTCCAAATGCTTGTTATTGGTATATAACTATGATTATAATTCACTGATTTTTGATATAGGCTACTGATTTTTGATATTATAGGCTACTGATTGGTATATAACTATGATTATATGCTACTGATTTTTGTGGATTAATTTTATAATGTACCACTTTACTCAAAGTGTTAATTTTTATAGGAGTTTCCTTGCAGAATTTTGACATCTCTTAGGTATAATACCATATCATTTGCAAAAGGGGATAATTTGACCTCTTCTTTTCCAGTCAGTACTTCTTTAATTTCCTTCTCTTGTCTTATTTCTCTAGCAAGAGTTTCAAGCACTATATTAAAAAGGAGTGTATCTAGTGGTTGGCTTTGTCTGGCTTCTGATTTTATTGGGAATGCTTCCAATTTTTCTCCATTTAGAATGATGACTGTTGGGTTTGTTGTATATGTTTGTTTTATATGGCTTTAATTATGTTGAGATATGTTCCCTCCAGTCCAGTTCCCTCTAGGACTTTTAATGTAAATTCATGTTGAATTTTGTCAAAGCCCTTCTCTGCATCTATTGAGATGACAATGTGGTTTTTCTCTTTGAGCCTATTTATACGATTTGTGATGTTTATTAAACTATCCCCTCATCTCTTGGATAGAGTCATGGTGAGTGATCTTTTTGATGTTTGTCTGTATGTGTTTTATAAGTATTTTGTTGAGAATTTTTGCATCTGTTCATGAAGGATATGTGTCTATAGTTTTACTTTTTTGATTGTGTTTTTACCTGGTTTTGGTATTACAGTGGTACTGGCTTCGTACAAGGAATTAGGGAGTTCTCCCTATGTTTCTATCATTTTGAAAAGATTCAGTAGTATTGGATATAGATCTTCTTTATTGTCTGATAGAATTCTGTGATCAATCCATCTGCACCTTGGCTATTTTTAGTCGGGACGTTTTGTACTACTGTTTCAATTTCCTTATGTGTTATGAATCTGTTTAAGCTGTTGATCTCTTCTTGGTTTAGCTTTGGTGATTCTCATGATTTTAGATACACATCCATTTCTTTTAGGTTTTCAGATTTAATAGTATATAGCTTTTAAAAGTATTTTAAAGTTCTGTATCTTTTTGTTGTCTGTTGTGATGTTTCCCCCTTCATCTTTGATTTTGTTGATTTGGACTTTCTCTTTCTTTCTTTGAAACCCTGTGAATGGGCTATGGGTGTTGCAGATGGAGGAGGGGTATATAATAATTAAGATCTATTAAATGAAATGCACAAAATTCAATAAAAATATACATTGAAAAAATTTTCAACTTGTGTTTTCTTTTAAAATTTAGCGTATAAATAATCTCCTTAATCCCAGCACTTGAGATGCAGAGACAGGCATATCTCCTTGAGATCAAGTCCAGTCTGTTCTACATAGCATTTTCCAGGCCTACTAGAACTACAAGGAGACCCTGGCTCAAAAAGATAAAAATAAAGTTAGTATATTAAGTAACAGATTTCATTTTGATATTTCACACACATATGACATTTTCTTCTATTTTTATTCATTCATCTCCCCCAGTTGCCCTGCTCAAAAACCCTATCCACTCATTTTCACTATCTCATCTTCAGCTTTCTGTCATACACATTTCTTTTCTCTTTCCTTTCCTCCTCCCTCTCCCCAGGGAGCTCTTCTGCCACTCAGGGTGCTTTTTCTACTTTTAAAACTTCTACAAGAATGCACATGCGATTTTCAATCTATAATATTCATGACAGAAGCGTGCTGTACTTGCCGTCTGAGTCTTGCTTATCTTATTTAACAACTGATTTCCGCTTATATCCATTTTCTTGCAAATGGCATGGATTCATTTTTCTTTATAGCTCAATAAGTTTCCATTTTGTATGTGTACCACATTTTCTTTATCTATTCCTCAGTTGATAGACATTAAGGATGATTCCATTTCTTAGCTATTCTGAAAACCACACCAATAAATATTAACATGTAATTACCTCTGTTAGAGTCCTTTTGGTTTATACCAGGAGTGGTATAACTGGGTCCTCTAATAATGTTATTTTCAGTGTTTGAGGAACTTTGCATACTGATTTCCCAAGTGGCTGTAAAAACTTACATTTCTACAAGCAGCATACAAAGATTCTCTTCCCCAGGGTCTTTGCCAGCATTTGTTGTTCTTTGTTTTGGCCATAGGTTTATTTTTTCACAACTTTATTATATTGAGATGTGTTCATTTCCACTTTTCTGCATGAAGGGATGTCAAAGGCCTTATATCAGTCTATACTTGTTTGATGTATGATTTTTGTCCTTATTAAGCTCATTTGTGTTAAACCTACCTTACATTCCAATATGAAACCAATTTAGCAACGATGAATGGCCTTCTTGATGCATTCTTTTTATAATATTTTATTTATTATTTTTATTTTATGTATTATTTGTATTTTATATATTTCCTGCATGTAGGTAAGTGCACCTGTGTCATGCAATGCCCATGGAAGGGGCTGTTGGATCCCCTGGAACTGGAGTTATGGACAGTTGTTAGCTGCCATGCGAGTGCTGGGATTCAAACCTGGGTCTTCTGTAAGAACAGTCAGTGTTCTTAACTGCTGAGTATCTCTCCAGCCCCCTAAATGAATTCTTAAATAAGAAGAGGAATATTTTTACTTGACATTTTGTATTCATATTTATCAGATAATTTATTCTCTAGTTTTATTTTCCTGTTGTGTCCTTATCTGGTTTTTGAAAAGGGGTAATATTGTCTTTGTAGAATGTACTTGGTAGTATTTAGTGGAACAGTTTGAGGAGTTTTGTGTGAATTCTTCCTTAAAGTTTTCATAGAATCCTTCAATGAATCTGTCTAGTCTTGATCTTTTCTTTGTGGAATACTTACTGCATTACATCAAGTAGACATTTTTCAGTTTTCAATGAGGAAACTGAGTCTTGAGGAGTTCAATAACTTGAAATAATAGATGAAAATTAAACTGCAACAAAAATCCAGTTATTTTGTTATCAATTGTTCTCTAGTCTCTTTTTGTTTTCTGAAGTCCATGTGCAAAGAGAACAGGTCAGCTAACTCATAATCACTGTTTAATGCCTCTCTTCAGGTTCTCATCTTCTGGATGTGACATGATCTTTACAGTCTGTGAATTCTTCCCAGTATCTCTACCTCTGTTCCATTTAAATATTGTCATTAGGATATCTGCTTTACCTTGATTCACTGATCTATAATTCCCCTTGCTTCTCCCTTGTTTTCTTCAGACATGTGTTTCCAGAACTTAATAGTAAAGTAGATCAATGAAAAAAGTTAAAATCCTTCCCCTCTCTACAAATGTTGGGAAATTTCTCCGTTTCTTCAGATATGTGTTTCCAGAACTTAATAGTAAAGTAGATC
>NW_008360312.1:2433608-2433870 GCF_000622305.1 Nannospalax galili
AAAATACCATGACCAAGGCAACTTATAAAGGGTAAGTTTATTTGGACTTATAGTTTCAGAGGAATTAGGGTCATCATGACAAAGAGACGTTGCAGCAGAGGCAGCCTGAGTAGAAAGCTGAGTTCTCACATCTTCGACAACTCACAATAAAGAGGGCAAAACTGCAGGTAGGCAAGTCAATGAACTCTCAAAGGATATATACGTATATATGTATATACGTATATATCCTTTATTTTCTGTACATGGTAAGGATGCAACAATA
>NW_008360312.1:2434006-2440873 GCF_000622305.1 Nannospalax galili
ACTTGGCATTTATTGCATATTTCTCAATTGTGCCATTTGTACAAGTCAAACTATTTCTTTCAAAATTACATACTATTGGATTACTATGGGATGAGGGAGAGTAGATCTTCTTTAAGGCAACAATTCCAGATATGGTGAATAGACTCTAGTGAATGAACTTGAGCTGAGGGACATCTGGGTACAAATGCCTGGCTGGATAAGATTTAACATATTCGACAGAATACTTTAAATATGATGCATGTGGGGAGCTGGGGGGGATGGGGATAGGATATGGGGGCAACTTGAATTGATTAAGATGTATTATATATAATGCACAAAAACTCAGTGGGGGAGGAAACAAGCCTGATCCCTGAGGTGTCCTTTGTATCCTTCATGTGTCCTCCTCATATGATCTCCCCTCATCTGCTGCTGCCAGGATACCATATGAATTAATGTTATGAACACAGGAAGGCTCTCACAGGCTCTGATATCATGCTGTTCTGATTTTCTGCCTCTAATTCGGTGAAATAAACAGGCTGAACAAATCTCCTTCTTTTTCTAAGCACCCAGTCAGAGGAATTCAGCTACAGTAAGAGAAAACTAATCTAGTGGTCTTACATTTCATTCAGCTAGGCTCACCTTTTAGATGTTAATTCCATACTTAAATCTAATCATTGCTCTCTATATGATAAATTACAGTCTAAGCTCCTTGAGGAAGGGTAGATAATTTTGCAGAATTTGTTCACTAATAATCTCCAGGAACTGGACACATCCCTAGCATAATTTAAGAATATTTATTTGCTGAGTAAAGCAATGAACTTTAGGCTACATCACACATATTTTTAGCATGGTTGGCAACAATCACCATAATAAAATGTGTGACTAAGACTTCCAGTGTGATTATATACTAACTGTCTCCAGAACTCTTTATTGTTTCTCCATACTGGGTTTGTTTATTTGCCATTTTTCTTTACACATTATCTTTTCGTTTGGATTATTTCTCATTTCAGTTTTATCTTTGAGTCCAGTCGGGATAAAATTTTCACAAAGTTCATTTTGCAGATCAAATGAAAAGATCTGAAAAAATTTCTGGTCCTTTATCATTCTTAACTCACACACACACACACACACACACACACACACAAATTATTTGTATTACTTATGGCTTCACCATTAGACTATTGGAAGCAAAAATCAGGAGCCACATCGCTTATGATCAGAATTCTTACTTTCTTATTTAATTATAAGATACACATATAAAATAATTAAAATAAATTGAATGTTATGAATTATAATAAGTCATTTTCATAAGTAATCTACTTACAATTTGACATGAAATTGTGCAAAAAAATGCTTAGTATTTGCTAACATGATCAACAGTTTCAGTTTGTGAATTATGTTTATTAACTTTGAGTAATATTGCTAGCAAATTTAAAGGAAATTATTTGGAGGCTTTTTATTCATGCTCTTGAAACTTTAAAATATGTCAAATACAGTCTGTGTCTACAAGACTAATAAAATCCCCACTACACTGGGCAGAACTGGTTTTGTGTATAATTTTACCTCTCCCTCTTCCTTTTCCCACTATGTCCACTTCCTTTTCCTGGCACTTTCTCTCATCCCATTCTCTTTCTTCTTCAGCAAATCAACTCTTTATTATGGAAATAAAAGTTGCATATGAGAAAATTAATTTCAAAAGTAAAACACATTCTTCCAAATCCTTTCTGTTATAGAAATAGAATAACTGTCTCTGAATTTGAATATGAGCCTGCAGCAAGAGTGTCAGCAAGCACAGGACCCACACGAGCTCAAGGAGACAAAATCCCAGCATTGATGGAACTGGGGAAATGGGCAGTAGGTCAAAATATTAGGGGAAGAACTTCTCACAGCTTATTACTACTGGGTGAGGGAGAACAGATCTTCTTTAGGGAGAGACTCTAGACAGGCTGACTATGCTCCAGTGGCTGAACTTGCACTGTGGGATGTCTGAGTACACTATGTTGATGCAATAGGCCTAAATATATATAACAGAATGCGTGAAATTATTTGGGGTTGGCTTTGGGAGGGATATGAATGGGAGACGGGTATAAAGATGATTAAGGTGTTTGATATAAAATGCACAAAATTTCAGTAAAAAAGTTCAACTTATATGCCTTTATACATGCGTAGTATCTGTATATATCATTATATATATGATACATAGATGATATGTGTGTGTGCATGTGCAGTGTGAATTTGTCTAAAGTTTCAAAGTATAGTGAACTTGATTTATAATGATGCACATGAAAGTAACAAAGTTCATTCTCCTTCCTCTATCTCTTTGTCTCTTTCTATATAACATATATGACATACATGCACACATACATGCAAAATGCACACAACACCTTTGTGTCTTTCTGTGGCATACAATAGAGTTCAGGAAAGGGTTAACCAGTATTATTTTCTAACATCAATCATAAAATAAATCCGTAGATGATAGATGGGGCTTTAAGAATCATAGAAATTGGCACTCTTACATATTTTCATGAGATTATAAATTTATACAAATTGTTTGAATGAATAATTTGGCAATACATAACAACAATTTATTCTAAATTTTTGCATTTATGTACCTATATGTGTAGTGTGCAAAAGCTTTCGAGGCCACGGTTTAATAGCAAAATATACCTGAAATCTCTACATAGTGTTATACTGTTAACAGTTTACTGTGTGCACATACCCATGGGTACCATAAGGACTTTAAAAAAATGGAAGCAAATCTGTATTTACTAGTAATTAAAAGACAGTAAGATGTGTTTTAAGTTGAACCATACACAATTCTGAATAGGACTGTTCCTTTTCTTCCTCCTCCTCCTCCTCATTATTATTATTTATTATTATTATTCATATGTGTGTATATGAATATGTGTATATGTGTGGGGACACATGTGTACCACAGTGTATATGTGGAGGTTAGAGGACAACTTTGTGGATTCAGTTCCCTCCTTCCAGCTTTGCATTATGAAGTGCATTTTTCCCATTCCCTGTGTGATATGTGATTATTCTGACCTCCTAATAAAATTCATTTACTTGATGATATTGAGCATTTAAAATATATTTTATTTTCCAAGTAAAATTAATATGGTTAACAATCCAAATTTGAAACAAGTGGTAAACAGTGATCTATCCAAATTCTTGCAATGTTTGAATGACAGCATATTGTCATTAGGCATCTACTATTTCTCAAATTTTTAAAATAATTGTATAAATGATAATTTGGCTATAAGAAAAATAAGGTGTATCAGAAAGAAGACCATTAGACCATTTTTTTTTATAAAGTAGGGTTAGTTTTAAATCACTGAGTAGTGATTTACATTTTGTAACTTTTGTTTTTGTAATTTATACTTAAAGACTACAACAATTTTTGTTACTGCATTTGGTTCTGACAATAGGGGTGAAAAGAAAATTATGCTTGTCTTCCACTAAACTAACACAAGCTGAATGAATGGACAGAGTCTTCTGCTTTTGAAATCTGATTTCTCCATTTGTGATGAACTTTCATACAGTTTCTGACTCTGCAGTTACTGAACAAGGTACATTAGGAATAGAAATTCAGTTCTAGGAAAAAAAATAGGACATTCATCAGAATATCCAACCAGAGCTCTTTATAGTTAGAAATGCCAGAAATCCAACTGGAACAGTGTCCTGAGTGAGGCCATTATGGCACAGGTAATGAGAAGGTAGGAATGACCATTTGCTCTTCTCAGAACTGTGAACAGGGTTTTCAAGATGACAAATGTTGCATTTTCATCTGTCTGTTCTCTCTGTCACTCAAGATCTCTTGCTGCTGACCAGCCAGTACTTCGTCGAGGAGAAATGCTGCCTTGGGTGGCTCTCTGGCTAATACAGCTTTAGTTTTGTTGGATAAGCAACATTCTGCATTTTACATCAGTCCTTGGATTTAAAAAGTCACAGAGGAATATACTTATGAGTCTGATACTTGCACAAGTGTCCAAAAAATTTGTTAGATTTGTTGGGTACAATTATTGGTAATTCCCACTACAACAACATAGTTAGAGTCAAGGGAGAAATGATCCTTCAAAACAAAATGGTACTATGCTGTTCCAACAGGGTTTAGTGATTAAGGAAATTTGTCAATCTGTGACTTTCAGCTGGGAGTATTTGTTTGAATAGAAGTGAGGCTAATATGCCGTATCTATAAGCATTACTTCGTCCCAATAAAAGCATCAAAATGTTTGGGTACAAGAGGTGTAGTGCAATTTTCAAATTAGTTCTGAATATGATTATGTCTAAGTTTCTCTTAAAAAAACAAAAACAAAAACAAAGATATGGGGCTGGAGAGATGGCTCAGAGGTTGAGAGCACTGACTGGTTTTGCAGAGGACTTGGATTAAATTACCAGCACCCCATGGAGGCTCACAACTGTCTGTAACTCCAGTTCCAGGGAATCCACACCCTCTTATGACCTCCGTGGGCATTGCAAGACATGGGTACACTTACATACATGCTGGCACTACACTCATACACATAAAATAAAAATAATAAAGTATAAAAAAACCAAAGAGACAAGAAACCCAGTACCTAATAGTTTCGATACACATTTTAGATAGTAAAAGTTTCATGTAATAATTTCTAGTAACATTGAAAGATATGATGATAGAGTCAGTGAAGACTCAGTTTAGGTACAGCAGATCTTTTCGATGACCTCTTTCTTTCCGTATATGGTTATATACATACACATGTATCTATAACATGCACATATAGAAATCTGGTTACTTTTTTTTTCTAAAGAAAAGGTATTTGTATAAAAGATATCTAGACTATCTAGCTTTTAATTTCAATAAGAGTGATTTTTCTGTGCTACGATTTAAATATGAAATCATTCCCACAGGTTTATGTCCTCATGTGGTTGTAGAAATTCTTAAAGTGAAATCTTTCTGGAGGAAATAAGTCATTGGGGTAGAACTTGAAGCTTGATAGATAGCTCAGTCTCACTTGTGTTTATACTCTGCTTCCTCATGCAGACACAACATGACCAGCTGCTTCCCGCTCCTCACCTTGTACCTTCCTCATGTTATTAGACTGTCGCCCTTCCATTCTTTAAATCAAAACAGATCCTTCTTCCCTTCCATTACTTATTTTCGGGTGTTTGGTCATAGCGAACAGAAAAGCAGTGGTAGCATATTTTTTGCTACACAGAAGTGGATTGTTCCTGTGTGAACTTGGTTCATATTCTTCTTAGGCCTTTGGAACTGGTTTGTGAGAAGAATATGGAAATTTTGGAACATAAGCCCAGAAAAGCTCTACAGTGCTGTAGGGAGAGCTTAATGGTCCATCTTGGTGGGAGATGGGAAGTCTGGAATGCTGTGAGAAACATGGATAGTAGAGACTCAGCTCATGTGGTTTCAGACAGGAATAAGAAATACTCTATTGGGGATTGGGCTAACAGTCATTTCTGTTATATTCTGACAAAGAATCTGCATTTTGCTTATGACCTGAGAACTAGAGGAAAACCAAATTAAAAAGTAATAGACTAATCTTTTTGGCAGAGGAAATTACAAGACGGGATAACATTGGAGCCATGCTGTGCTTCCTGTTCACTGTTCTTATCTGGGGTCTACAATGAGAGAGAGAAACAATTGGAGGACTTTGATAAGGAAAATAGTATGAGCAATTTAAACATACGGTAGATGTTGAAAACAACAGCTGTACTTGTTAAAGAGATTAGCACTATTGAAGAGAAGCATCATGCTTTGCATTGGAATAGAAAATGATCCCTGAGATCTAAACTACACCCATAAAAGGTACTATCTTGTGAAAATGTAAATTCATTTGAAACAAGGGAGTATAAACTGAGAATGAAGAAAGGGAATCCCTTGAAAACAGCTGTCTAGGGAAGAGTTTTCTCAGACTGGGCTACTAAGTCTCACAGGAGCAACTACAAATCAAGGGGACCAGACTACATTGACTGTTGGCAGCAGAACTTATCAGTATTATCCACAGGGTATTGTTTTTTTAGGTATGATAGATACAAGAGTGATAGCATCATGGAGGCTTTGAACAAGGTTCTAGAAGGCCACTGGAGCCAGGTAACACACAGGAAGGTCAGAGTCCTTTCCAGAAGGCCCTGAGTGGCCATTGCGTGAATCTGAGACTGTGAAGTCTATGTCGCAGCAGAGACTGCATGGTGGAGAGATTACAGAACAAGGGCTGTCAGCCAAGGAGAGCTGAAAGCAGGAGAGCTGGCCCAAAGGAGAGCCTACATGTGCTGTAGGGAGCAGGGCTGGTGTAGGTGGGGAGCTGCCCAAGATTTGACGCCTAGGAGATTCTATTAGGAGCAGAGATCCTGGATATGGAGCTTCACGGTTTGGCATATTTCCTCTTGGGCTTTGATTTTACTTTTTTCTGATCTTTCCTTGCTACATTCCATTCCTTCTTTGGGGAAAGGAAGTGTTTGCTCTGCTTTATTGTTTATGAGAACCATCTAACTTGATTTCTTATTTTACAGGGGCTTACTGTTAAATGAAAAGGTTAACATTAGTCTCAGAAATGATACTGGAATTTTGAACAGTGTTGGGACTGTTAAAGATTATGAGGAATTTTGAGGTTGGAGTTAATGTATTTTCAATATGAAAAGACTATGAGCTTATGGAGCCAGGGACAGAATATTTTGTTTTGTATGTGAGCAATTTCCCATAGGCTTATGTGTTTGCATATTTAGTCCCTTGTTGGTGACTCTGTTTTGGAAGAGTTTGGAATTTTGAGAAGGTAGAAACCTTGTTTGAGGAAGGGTGTCATTGGGGTAGGACGTCAGGTTTGAAAGCCTGGTGTCATTTCCTGTTGGCTTTGTACCTCCTGACTTGACAAAACTCAACCTTGTGTTCTTGCT
>NW_008360312.1:2441682-2443564 GCF_000622305.1 Nannospalax galili
ATATGAATCTGTCATTGCTGAAAGCAGCAAGGTTGAAAGCAGCAAATTATCCCTAGTTTATGTTGCAAAAAGCAGGTAGGGGTAAATTGACAAGATCTTTGTTGTTTTGTATTCTGTTCTAGGTCAGGACAAGTCAGAAAAATCCATTTCTCCCCTGATAAGATAAAGGCCCTCATTTCTTTCACATGTCATGCTGGACTTAATGTTTAAATAAAGATAATATACCCTCAGTTGGAAGAGAAGTCAGAACAAACAACTTCTGATAACAGATTGGGCTCATTCTTGGTTTAAACTATTCCAGGAGTTAAGCTGTCTTTGTTCAGGCAACACTACACTGTGGCATTCACCACACTGTCATCCTAAAAAGAAAAATGGAGTTGTGTGTGTACAGTTCCAGTCAGAACTTAGAATGCGGCTCAGTGCTGAATGGTGATTCCATTAGAGGCTACAGAACAACTTTACCATGCTGACACTGGAATTCCCTTTCTATAGTTATATAGACGTTGGAAACCTGAAATTGGGGTTCTCACCTCTTTGACATGTAATGAGTTACTGAAGGAAAAAAGAAAAAAGATGTATCATTTCTGAAGACAAAACAGAAGCCATATAGATTAGAAAGAACAGCATTTGGGCTCAGGAGCAATTAAAGGCACTTGTCTTTCTCGAGTCTGCCAAAGTGAGTTTAATCCCTAGAACTCATGAGAGATGAGGTCTACCTTTTGCAACAGACAGAGACTCTACCTTTCGCAACAGACAGAGACTAATATAGAGTTCCACAACTGGTCACACACAGAGAAATAGTGTCCATGAGCTGCCTAACACATCTACAATGGAATCTCCACACTTAGGGCTTTGGAACATAGTAGAATTCTCCACTTTAAAGTTACTATTTTTTTCTTTTGACTTCCTATTCACTAGGCAAACCAAGGCAAGTCCATACTGGAAAGAGGAACTCTGTATCCTGAAGGACAGTCAGACCATTATCTGTGTGTGACATGATAAAACCTCCAAAGTAAATAATGGCTATTTGGGGGAAATGCATCGAATGCATGCAAGCATCATGTTTCTACTTAACTGTCATCAGTTTTATGATGATGACTGAATTTTTGCTGCAGTATGTATTACTGTATCTTTCTAAATATATTTTTCTCTTTCATTTATTCTGTGTATGATTTAGAATTATTTTGGGGTTGTTTGTTTGTTTTTTAAAAGTGACCTTTTTTAACCTAACTGGAAAAGTTAGAGAGGGCTTAAACAATGACTATTTTCTTCCTAACATTTCACTTTAGCTCAGAGCTAAAGAGTTGTCACCATTGAAAAATGCATAAAGAGATATCATCAGTTTACCTGAATTAATGGAATATTTTAACTCCTTTCATTGTCCTAGGAAGTTTAAAATGTGTTTTATCAGAAGTAATAGAATTCTTACTTTGTATTTAGTTTAAAATATTTTTTGTTGGTGATGAAATTATAAGTTGTTCCCCCCCCCTTTTAAGCATGTTACTTCATTTACCAATTATGAAGAATCTGGTGTAGATATTACATTTATTTCTAGCTATATGCATCACTTTAGGAACTTTCATAACTACTCACTTTATCCTTAACTTTTTAACAATTTATTAAATTACGCTTTAACATGGTTTTCCTCTTGTTCAGATGGCTTACATTTCAAAATTTGTGGGTCTCAAATTTTGATGTATATGTTCATCAAATTAGGGGAAATAAAATAACATATACTTTTATTTTATTTTTTCCTGCTTTGACTTTTCTAGAATGCTGTCTACACATATGTTAAGCAGCATAGATTACTATAATAACTTTTTTCCCCAATGGTTTTTAAACAGTTGGAATCATTTTGGAAAATTTCAATTCTATGTCTTAA
>NW_008360312.1:2447322-2447700 GCF_000622305.1 Nannospalax galili
GTATCTACAATGCAACCCCTATACCTAAGGCTCATGGAACATAGGACAGGGATAAAGAAGAGGACACTAAGGAATCTCTCAGTTCTCAATAATGAAGCTCCCTCATGCATCAGAGGGCCAGGAACACAGTAGGTCACAAATAGTCAAAGTGTAGAGATCAAGAGACTGCTGAATGATGGTCCTTGGACAGGATCCATTACTAAACTTCACCCACCCAAGACTCTGGGACCATCATGGAAGAGGGGATAGAAAGATTGTAAGAGCCAGGGAAGGGGTGCAGAGCCATATGGAAACAGAGTCCTACAAGCTCCTGGTAACGTGCTCATATGATTCAATGGTGTCAGCATACACAAGTCCCATGCAAACTCAGGCAGACAG
>NW_008360312.1:2449149-2450896 GCF_000622305.1 Nannospalax galili
CTTGCTCCAGTCTGTTGCCCCATAAAATAGAACCATGTTTCCATAAAATCACCCAGAGAGTTTGCAATATATACTGGCCTAAAACATTGTTGAAATAGGGATATTATTTTACAATTGTTTATCTAATGATAATATCAGGTTTTCTGACCTCTCATAAATAGTGTTTACATAATTTCTGGGTAAGTGGTTTGAAAATGGTATTTTTGCTTCATAGTTCCTTCCATAATTTACTTAGCTTGGTCTGATTTTCTTCTTCAAGAAGAGGAAACTTTAGATTTATAAATAGTTGTACAACACAGAAAAAATGAATAATTGACATGTTAACTATATATTTTATAATTTCAAATGGGAAATATCTGAACTATCTGCTCAAACCACTGCCATTAGGGCAATGAAGGACTAAATAATCTATGGAGTTAAAACAATGAAAGAAATTATTTCTTAAAATTTTGTATCTATACTATAACTTTCAGATTTGATATTTTCCTATAAAGTTATTAATGTTTGAGCTGTATGTAATCATATGTCATAAAATATGATCACTGGTTTCAATAACCAGCCTATTCTCTAGTTTATTTACAGTTTTATAGCAACAAGTAATTTATTGCAATGAAATAGGAGCTGATTTAGAGATTGTAAGTAAGGCACACTCTCCATTTCCCAGGGGCAATCAGTCTCCAATAGTTCTTGGTCTAGGGCCAGACCACCACCCACTTCTCTCCTCTCCTCTGGGCCCTTGTTTAAGTGAATTGGCATGGGTCCTGTGCTTGATGCTACCATTGCTACAAGTTCACAAGTGCAAGCTTCCAGTGACCTGAAAGCCCCTGCTTTCCTGTGTTCATGAACCAGCCCTGGCTTTTACAGTCTTTCAGGGCCCCCTCTTCCACAATGGTCCCTGAGCCTTGGGTAGGTGAGGCTCAATATAGGAGTCCTATCCAGATAAAACACTTTTCAGTCTCTTATTCTTTAAAACTTGGCCAGATGTGTGTATCACAGTCTATTGTATAAGGACGCTTCACTGGTGAGAGTTGAGGGATACATTAGTTTTCTCTCTGCCCCTCATTCCTCTATGTTCTGTGTGTTTTACTTACAGTCTCTAGATGGGCTGACTAGACTCCAGTGAAGCAATTTGCACTGAAAGACATCTGGCCACAAATACTTGACTGAATAGGACTTAACATGTATGCTGCAATATGTGAAGTCTGGTGGGGGAATGAGGGGGAATGGACCGGGGGCTTCTAAATTTGTTTGAGAACTGTTGTATGAAATTACAAATGTTCAATAAGACCTTGTTAAAAAAAGAAAATAAAAGGGGCTGGAGAGATGGCTCAGCAATTAAGAACACTGGCTGTTCTTGCAGAAGGCCTAGGTTCAAATCCCAGTACCCATATGGCAGCTAACAACTGTCTCCAGTTCCAGGGGATCTGGAAGCCTCTTCTGTCCTCCTCATTACACAGCACAGGTGCACTTGCATACACTCAGGCAAAAGATGCATATACATAAAATAAAAATAATACATAAAATAATATTTTTAAAAAGAAAATAGACTAATACTGCTCTAGATAATCTTTTACAAAAAAGTTCCAGGGGATCTGGAAGCCTCTTCTGTCCTCCTCATTACACAGCACAGGTGCACTTGCATACACTCAGGCAAAAGATGCATATACATAAAATAAAAATAATACATAAAATAATATTTTTAAAAAGAAAATAGACTAATACTGCTCTAGATAATCTTTTACAAAAA
>NW_008360312.1:2452043-2453047 GCF_000622305.1 Nannospalax galili
GTCCTCCCACCATAATATAACCTTCATTACGGTAAAACAACTGTTCACTATGCCCACTGCTGAATCATAAGATTTGGTGATACGTATTATATTCTAGATCCGAAACATGTGCTTTTAATTTTTTTGGAGTTTTGTGATTTCTGAACAATATAATATGCTAATATTTAGATCTCCCCATCCTCATTTCCCCTTATTGCCCCACTACTCAATTTAATGTACTCTATTCTTTCTCTCTCTCTCTCTTTCTCTCTCTCTCTCTCCCTCTCTCACCCTCTCTCTCTGTAATATGGCCTAATGAGTCTTATTTGTGTCTGCAAATATCTTTCAGTGTGGGTTCATCCACTGGAGCTTGGAAAAATCTATCAAGAACCCATCCCCTGTAAGAGACTGCCCCCCACCCCCACTGATCAGTCATCAGTTGCCAAAAGTTCCTTAGATTGGGTTGGGATTTCTTATTCACTTCCACATGTCTATGTTGGGATTTTGTCTGGTTTGAGCTTGCATAGGACTTAAACATGTTGTCACCAGTGCTGTCAGTTCGTATGTGTAACTGACCAAGTGTTTGGAAAACTCTCTTCCTTATAATTATTCACCACCCCTGGCTCTTACAATCTTTTCACCCCCTCTTCCACAGTGATTCATGAGACATGGGAGGTAGAAGTTTGAAATGGGTGTCATATTCTAGGATGATCACTCTGCAGCTTCTTATTAACTCCAAGACAAAAGTGCCACTACTGCACCAATAGTGATAATTTACTGAGTCGTTTTTCCCTTGATAACACCTGTCTCCTATGATCCCCTTCTCACAAACTCCTTCTTCACATTTACCTCCATTGTTCTGTTTATTTTTTCTGGCTCTTGTGAGTACATAAGGGTATATACTCATGTCTAAGGATTTGACGCTAAGATCAACAAATGAGAGATTACCTATGATGCTTATTTTTCTGAGTCTCGGTAATATTACTTAGTATGAGTTTCCAGCTCCATCCATTTACCTGTAAATT
>NW_008360313.1:0-62193 GCF_000622305.1 Nannospalax galili
TTAGCCCATCTTTTAATTGGGTTACTTCCTTTCTCGATCCTTTGTTTTTCGAGTTCATTACATATTCTGGATGTGTCAGATGTGTCACTGATGAAGATTTTCTCCCATTCTGTGGGTTTTCTCTTCACTTCCTTTGTTGCTTCTTTTGATGTACAGAAGCTTTTTAGTTTAATGAGGTCCCATTTGTTGATTCTTGACCTTGTTTCCTGAGCAATTGTCCAGTTTAGAAAAACCTTTCCTATACCTATATCTTGTAGGATATTGCCAATGTTTTCTTCTAACAGTTTCAGAGTTTTGGGCTTCACATTGAGGTCTTTGATCCATTTGGAGCTGACTTTTGTGCAAGGCAAAAGATAGGGCTTTGGTTTTATTCTTCTACAGGTGGGGATCCTGTTTTGCCAGCACCATTTACTGAACATGCTGTCTTTTTTTCCAGTGAATTTTCTTGGCCCCTTTGTCAAATATCAGGTGGCTGAAATTGCATGTACTCATATTTGGGTCTTCAATTTTGTTCCATTTATTTAAAGGTCTATTTTTGTGACAGTACCATGTTGTTTTTATGACTATAGCTCTGTAATACAGTTTAAAATCTGGTATAGTAAGTCCCCCAACATTGCTCTTAGTGTTCAAGTGCTCAGGGTTGCTTTGGCTATCTGAGATCTTTTGTGCTTTCATATGAGTCTTAGGATTTTTTTTCCAATTCTGTGAAGAATGTCATGGGTATTTTAATTTGTATTGCATTGAATCTATAAATGGCTTTTGGTATGATGCTCATTTTCACAATATTAATTCTTCCAATCCATGAACCTGGGAGGCCCTTCCATCTTCTGTTGTCTCCCTCAATCTCTTTCTTTGAAGATTTAAAATTTTCATTGTGGAGTTCTTTGGTCAGGTTTATTCTGAGATATTTTTTTGCAGCAATTGTGGAAGGGAGTGTTTCCATGTACTCTTTCTCTGATTGCTTGTTACTGATATATAGAAAGGCTTTAGAGTTCTGTAGATTCTGTTTTCCATTTCATTCAACCTATTGGTTAGGCTTTCTCCTGTCGTTTCTAATTGGCTTACTGAGTGTTTCACTTCCTTCTTCATTTCAGCCTGAGTTTTCATCAATATTTCTAACTCTTTTCTGAATTTATTCAGAATTTTATCCCTATCTTCCTTCAGTTCTTTGATTTCTTTGTTTCTGTGTTCTTTAAATTCACTGAATTCTTTTATCATTTATAATTGTTCTGTGAGAACCTCTAGGAGTTTCTCAATGTATTCCTCTACAGGACTATTGATACTTGATGGGGGTATATCATTTGGGTTTTCATGGTATTATTATTTTTTTTTGCTGTGACTTTGACGTGGAGTTCTTTTGTAGTTTCTGATTATTTTGTGAGACTCAAGCCTTCCTTTGTTGAATTTAGGTCTGCTTCTTTTACAAACTTTATGTGCCTTTGTGGTTTATTTGTTGGGCATGCAAAGCTGGTTGGTCTAGGCTTCAGGTTCTCTCTTTTGATTTTATACTGGAGTGGCGAAATTGCTTTCATCTTGCTGCTCAGGAGTTCCCACAGAGGCCCAAGCCAGATGAGGATCAGATGCTCTTAGGCTTTCTCCTAAGGTCTGGATCCCTCCAAGAATGATGCTGGCCTCAGGAATTTGAAGCAGGGCTGGCCTGGAAGCAGGGCCCAAGAAAGATGCTGGACCCAGGAAACCGGTGGCTGTACCACCCAGGAATGCAAAGGGAAGTTGTGGGAGAGAAGAGGCTGAGGGCCCCTGGGGACTACTGGGAGGAACTGGGTTGGTCTGGATGCAAAGGATCCAGATGCAGTGGGGATTCTGGGCTAAGAGGTCAGTCCAGGGGTCTGGGGTGCCAAGACAAGAAATGGGCCAGTTCCCAGGCTAGGAGGAGAGGAGGTGGGGGAGCTGGGAGGGTGAATGAGGCTGGGGATTCAAGGCACAGTGGGCTCAGCAGCAAAACTTACCCAGGAAAGCTGATCGCTCCAGGAAGCATATTTAATTATTTTTTATTTTATGTGCAATAATGTGTTGCTTGCATGTATGTATATGCACCGTGTATGTAGTGCCTGTAGAAGCCAGAAGAGGGTGCCAGATCCCCTGGAACCGAAGTTAAGAATCACTAAGTGGCAGGGAACTGAATACAGATCCTCTGAAATGGCAGCAAATGATCTTAAACACTAATTTATCTCTCTAGTCCCCCAAATAAAATAAATCTTTAAAAACATTTTTTTAAGAAAATATATATAATATAGCACATGAAGTTGGGTGGGGGCAGATTGGAGAGGGGATCTAAATGCAATCAAAATATATTGCGTGAAATTTGAAAAGTTCAATAAATATCCACTAACTTATTTTTACCTTAATTTAAAATACAAAAATTTTAAAATTATAATGTAATAGTTAGCTCGTAATATTTAAAAATATAATATGACAACTTGGGAGGCAGAGGCAGGCAGATATCTGCGAGTTCAAGGCCAGCTTGGACTACATAGTGAGTTCCAGGACAGCTGGGGCTACAGGGAGACCCTGTCTCAAAAAAAAAAAATGTAATATGACAGTAATAACAACAAGTGGGAAGTTGAGAATGGAGCTATATTGAAGCAAAGCTTCTACAACTTACTAAAATTTAGTAAAATGGATTAGATTGTGATAAAATACATGTTTTCAGCTGGAGAACAGAAAGACTGTGAACTATAACAGTGATTAGTAAAAAGTCAACAGAGGAACCAAAATGAAACACTAAAAATACTTAGCCAATAAGGAGTCAGCCGAAATGATATGGAAAGTAAAAGAAGACATACAAAAAACAAATAGGATAATAGAAGGCTGAACTATGAATGTACTATGAATAATTACATTACATGTGAATAATCTAGATAATATGACTAAAAGGAAGAAATGTCAAATGTGATAAAAAAAAAAAAAAATCAAGATCCAAATACGTTCTGTCTAAAACAGACATGACTCAGGCCCAAAGACACAAATACACTGAAATTAAAGTATGGCAAATATGTGTCATGCTTAGAGTGAGTGTAATAAAACAGGATTGGATTCATTAATATTAAACAAAATAGGCTTTAGGGAAAGAAATATTATTTGGAACAAATATACATTTCATAACAATAAAAGAATCCACACAACAGTAACATATAATAATTATAAATTACATATATCTTATAATAGTGGTCCAAAATACATCAAGCAAAAATCGACAAGATTGCATGAAGAAACAGGCAGTATAAGAATGCCTATTCTTGGGCTGGGCATGGTGGTGCACACCTTTAATCCCAGCACTCGGGAGGCAGAGGCAAGCGGATCTCTGTGAATTCAAGGCCAGCCTGGTCTACATAGTGAGTTCCAGGACAGCTGGAACTGGGACAGGGAGACCCTGTCTCAAAAAGACCAAAAAAAAAAAAGAATGCCTATTCTTATATAGAGATTTCAATATGCTATTCTCAATAATTAATAGGACAACTGAACAGAAAATACCATGATAGGGACAATTGCAGTAACAGTATTAGCTTACCTTCATAATTATGTCCATGTATCTCTATAGATACATGTATCAGAATAAGATACAAATCTAATCATTTTTGTAGGCATATAAAAATACACATTATTTTCATCATAAAAGGAAGATCTTTCAAGATTTATGTGCTAGGCCATAAATGTGTATGAATAAATAAAAAGCTCAGGTTGGCCTAACTCCCTATGTACCTGAAGGTGACTTTAAACTCCTGATCCTCCTGCCACCACCTCCCAGATGCTGAGTGATGGAACTATATATGCATCCTGTTTGGGCTCATTGTCCATGTAACAGAAAGGCTTCCAACTTCTGAGAGTTACCATGTGTTGCTACTTTGCTGAATTTATCAGTTCTAGTAAGTTTTTATTTTTGTAGAGTGTTTTGGATTTTCTTCATTTCAAATCATGCCATCTGCAAATAGAGACAATGTTGTTTCTTCCATTCCAATTGGATGAATTTGGTTTACGTTCCTCACTGCTCTGGTTAGACTTCCAATAGTATGCTGAACTGAGTATTTTGCTCTTCTGCTTTATACTATAGGAAAATCAGTCTTTTGCCATTGATGTTAACTGTGGGTTTTTCACATAAGTATGCTTGTTTTTTGTGTTGTGTTTGTTATTTTTGTTTTTTGAGTGCCTTGTCACTATGTAGACAAGGCAAGCTTCAAACTCTAATCTTCCTGCCATCTAACTTGTGGGGTGTGCACTATCATATCAAACCTTTGTTTTGTTTTGTTTTTTATAAAGTTTTTGATATTTAAGTTTGATCTGTCATATAACCCAGTGATTCTATATCTAGATAACAAAGACTTTTCACAATACCATAACAGCTTTATTTGAAATAGTATAAAACTGGAAACAACTCAAATTCTCATCAATAGGCAAATAAATAAGTTATGATATATCTTTTAATGAAATACTACTTAGAAACAAAAAAGATTGAAGTATGCACATAGGCTATATAATGGATGTATCTGAAAATAATTATGGTGAGCAAAAGAAGCTACAAAGAATTACAATATTATTCCATGTATATAAAATTCTAGATAAAAATAAATGAATCATACAGAAAGTAGATCAGTGGTT
The DNA here is from genome assembly GCF_000622305.1 of Nannospalax galili. Taxonomy (NCBI): domain Eukaryota; kingdom Metazoa; phylum Chordata; class Mammalia; order Rodentia; family Spalacidae; genus Nannospalax; species Nannospalax galili. The sequence goes on from NW_008360313.1 coordinate 4,615, forward strand.
ACCTAAGAAGGAGAAGATTCAAAGGGATTTGAGGAAGTTTGGAGGAGTAATGAATAAGTTTACTCTTCAATTTGTGGTGATGGCCACATGGGTATGAATGTATGACAAGTATGAATTTTAAAGCTGGGTGGTGTTTTTAGACACTTTTCATCACATTAACACATTTTAAAAACAGATTTTACTATGTAATCTGGGCTTTCCTGGAACTTTTAATCCCCTGACTGTCACCTTGCAAGTGCTCAGATTATAGGTATGTGCTACTACATTCAGAATCATTAAACACACTTAAAAGGAAGGAAACGATCTGACTTCTGAAACATTTGCAAGAAGAAAATGTTTCTAAATGTTTCTGATATAAACAATAAGAGTTACGAAAAGAAAACTCCTAGAAGGTTATTATAAAAGGTTATTCTGTCTAATCAGTCGGGAGGAGGCGCGACTTCATGCATGCATGGCGGCAGACTCGAAGACAACACTTAGAAGACTGAGAATAGGCTGAAGCTCATGTCACGTCAAAGGGGCACAGAAAGTATGTCTGCGGGACTGGACGCGTTGAGAGTGAGCTGCGGGCCCTAGACTTGAACTGTATGGAAAGAGATCGGATTTTAAGGCTTATCCAATTCCAAAGGAATTATTATTATTACTACTACTACTACTACTACTACTACTACTACTACTACTACTACTATTACTACTGGTACTATTACTATTCTGATTGGTTTTTTTGAGAAAGGTCTCATGTAGCACAATCTGGCCTTGAACTCCTCATCTTTCTGCTTCCATCTCTTGAGTGCTAGGGTTACAAGGCGTCCTCATCATGTCTAACAGACAGGATTCCTTTAGAGAGAAGAGCCAGGAACAAATGCAGATACTTTCGATCAAATCATATTGTCATCCAAGCTGTGAGACCCTCCATTGTCTGCCCAGGACTACTTCAGAGTTGCTGTGGAGCACTGCCTACCGTGCATCTTCTACTCTTCCCCTTTAGAATATAGAGGTTTCTGTTCCATTGTTTACTGATGTTTGAGGCCACTGGGGAGGTTACTTGCTAAGACAACTTGTCTATTTGTTTTGAAATTCTCCTTCCTAAAATAAACCACATGCAGAATTGATTCAGAAACTAGCCTCTATCCTAAACTCAGACCTGGGAGTACCTCGATACCTAGACACAACTTCAAGTTGTCTCTTTTGAGAAAACCTTGACAGTGGGAAAGAGGGAAGAAGCATTTAATTGCTGCAATGAGTGATCACTCACCAAATAGCCTAGCCTTCCTTTAACTTTCCAGTTTCTTTAAATTTGAGTATTACTGTTAATAGTCTGCTAATTCTGTAAGTAAAATTTCTGTGTGTCATTTTTAGACCCAAATAAATAAAATCCCTTCTTTGCTATAGTGAGCTCAGAGGCCACATGTTCCAGATAACATATCTACAAGTTGGAGAAGGGCCATTTAGCCATTTTAAGTAAGTGACACATTTTTATTCTGTTAACTCACTGGGATTTAAATGATTAATACTTTTTTAGATTATTCAGGCAGGCAAAAGGCAGAAGTGGACAGAGAAGCCAAGAGAAAGGAGATGATAAAAAAAGATGACCACTTAAACCATGTATAAATATAATGAAGTTGTTTACATGAATGCACTTCACATAAATTTTACTTTAAAAATGTGTTCTGTAAATATTTTACAGAATATCCCAAAGGTTTCTCTGTGATGTATCTGTTTGTCACAGAATTGGCATAGTTTAAATATTCCATTGTTTATTGCATTGTATATACTGTATTAATAATTAAAATTCTATAGCAATATTATGAATACTGAACAATTAAGAATGCAAAAAAGTAATTTAAGCTAGTATCCTTGTTAATGCAATTTTGAAAGTGCATGTACATTATTTTTGAAGCTTGTTCATTTGCATATACATTTCCAGGAAGAAATGTATATTGCACTAATAGTGCAAAGACATCTGTTACATTTACTCATTTGACATTATATCAAAAGTTGAATATCTCTGATCTGAAGTACTTTGAACTATCATTATCTCCAGTTTGGGGGATTTGGGGATTATGGGCTATTTTCACCAGTTGAGCATTCCTAACATAAAAATTTGAATCTCAAGTTCTAAAAATCTAAAAGTTTTCAAATTCTGAAAATAATTTCGCATTATGTCAGATTCCAGATTTTTGGATTAAGGATACATATCCTGCATCACTTTTAGTGGTTATAGTAACATTTTTAAATATATAAATGTCACTCTTTACTTAAACATTTTCTTAATTGGGGGTCTATTTCTAAATTTTTGCCATTATGAATATATTTATGCATATTATTACCCTCTGATTATTTTTCCTACGCTATATATTTTTTTAACCTTTACAAAAACTTTGAGAATTTCATACATGTATATAAGGTGTTTTGATTAAATCCATGCTCACTCCCTCCCCTCCAACATTCCCCCCTCTGAAGAGGTAACCCTAAAATCTTTTAGGGATTAGATACAAGCTCCCAAATACTTTTGACATTTTTGGCCTTTGCAACAGAGTATGTTGTTAACAGACCCAAGGACATTTTGACTTTTAGCCAGGAAACTGGCTACATTTCTTTGGGGTCTTTTTACCCTAACTGCATAGCCAATTCCTACCTCCTGTTCTTATCACACTACCCTCTGAAGGGGTTACCCAAATTGACAATATGGAATAGGGACACAGACCGCTCTGACTTCTTCCATGCTGAACAGGGATGCAGGGTGAGGCAATTGGAGTACCCCTTCAGTGGGTCTGTCTAAAAGATTCCCAAATTGCACAACTCTTGTCTCTAAGGGGAAAAGAAAGCCCTTGAATCATGACTAGGAGATGTGAAGGAGAAGTAGAGGCAAGAGTAATTAGCATTACAAGTTCTAGACAGGGAGCTAGAAAAAAGTCAGAACAGGGCAATTTTCAAATGTTCATATGAGAGTTCATTGGAGTTTCTTGACAAGGGCTTCCAAAAGCATCCCTCTATTGGGTTCTTGCTCATTTTTCTTTTGTCTTCCAAGGTTGGACTAGTTGGCTGGGAAGAGTGGCTGGATACTCAGGTGAGGGTCCAGTGGTTCTGCTTGGCACTCCTTTAATGAATGAGCACAACCATCAACAAGCCCAATTGTGACTATGTTTAGCGATCAGGCTCAGTCAAAGTCATGATGATGGTAGTTATTTCATGCAGAAGGGAGTGCTGTATAGCATCATTCTAGGCTATATTTTAAAACTGTGTTTATTAGGTTGATTCATGTTTTAATTACCTTGACTCTGTCACCCCATCACCTGTCTAGACATTATTTTTTAGATCAAATGCATACAAATCTGACTTTTTATTTTTGCCTATATACTTTATTCCTTGCTTCAACTGGAACTCCAGGCTATCCAATGGGGCAGGCACTCATTCCTAACTTAAAGCCTGCCTGAAGACATCAAACAAACATATAAAGAAACAATATATCCCATAGCTAGTGTAGTACTTAATAGGGTGTCTCCTGATTGGTTAGTTCCTCCAATGGGTGTGGCATGCCACAGAGTGTGGACTATGGGGCTGGTGGCTGGGAGCCATCTTGGAATGGAAGCTGTGAGCTGAGCTGGAGAAGCTGTGAGCCGTGGGGAAGCCATGAGCCATGGGGAAGCACGACAGCTGTGGGAAACGCTGCATGCAACAGCTGAAAGACAGAATGGACTGACTTTTAATAGACCTGGGGCTATCGCTGGCCCCAGAGGTGTGAGTGAATTATGGGTGTGGCACAGTCAGATAAGGCAGGCTCTGAGGTGTGGCACGGGGCTATGCACTGGGTACTCATTCTTTTGTAAGTTAATAAATACACATAAAATATATTATATGGTTTGCCTGATCATGCAGGAGACCCAGAGAGAATTTGGGCCACAAAATTGGCGTAGTCAGCAGGATATGATGACCCTGAGAATGAGTTTTAGAAGAGTGCTAATGGCAGTGCTGATGTGGTTTTTGCAACGGGTTACTAAAAAGAGGACAGCCATGCAAAAGCAGGGGCCACATATCCCTCTGGGGATATGTTGCAGGTATGTGAAGATTTTTTAAAAGTTACCCAAATGCTAGAAAATCTTTTACCTTCTCTAGACCCAAGTGAAGTGCCCAGAGAAAGAGAGAGGCCACTTTGCATCATAAAAGATATGCCCCAGGCAGGAGAACCAAAAAGGCTGCACTGGAAGACCCAGTTACACAGCTGGAGAGAGAAAAAAGGCTGGGCACTTTGATTTGTGTAAAGTCCAAGGACTCAGAGAAAACGGCAGATAATAATAAAAAGGAAAAAAAAAAAAAGCTAACTGTACTATAGCTAGAAAATATTCCATGCTAGAACTCTTAAAACTAGGAAAAACTTACAAGTAAGCAAGCAGAGAGCCCCTGGCCATGTGGCTTGTGAGAGTATGGGACATGGGAGAAAATGACGTCAGTCTAAGTCCTTCAGAAGTGTCACAGCTGAGTTATATAACCACCCATCCATCCTTATGATATAGGCTGTTCAACCTAAGCCAATGCATGGGGGAGCAGTCCTTAATGGGATAGCTGGTTGAAGGCTTTAAAGATACATGATTGTCACCAAGGGAGACTAACATGATTAGCAGAGGCTTGAGGAATATACAGGAGGGGCAGGCATTACTGAGAAAATTAGGTATGAGAAAAGCAAAATATGATGTCCAGTTCACTGGGCCAGATGAGACTGTGTTCACCAGAGATATGAAAGAAAGCTTAATTCCACTGGGACCTCGAGAACGGTATGGGGCTTTAATGGCTTTACTAAGCCCTTTGATGGGACAGGATCTTTGTAAAGTGAGAGAGGCTTTGGAAAATCTAAATGATTCCTACCAGCATGTAAAATCTGTCTGTGAAATAACAGAACACCCTATAAGAGATATAAAAAAGACCAGACAGAGGAAATGGTCTACTTGCGTTACTCCGTTACTCAAAGACAAATGTGGCAAGACTTATGTCAAGCCCAAACTCCCAGAGAAAAAATTGATAGAAAACCAAATTCGGTACTAAGGTGTTTCTGGAAGGCTTTAAAACCTGAAGAACAGTTTGCAAAAGGCATTCAGAGGATAAAAATTAGGGGTGGTTAAGAATCCCCAAGGATTAAATATGATGCATTTCTCTTCTGATAAAGGCTATACTAGAGGTAGAAGTAGGTTTTCCCACCAAGTTCTCCCCCAGCAATCTGGTGTGGTCAATGGGAAGATGACAGATGTGGGTATAGTCAGGAGACACACCCAGAGCCTGTCTGACTCAGGGAACCAACCAGTGCAGGGGGGATAGAAGCCCCCTGCCTCCTCAGCCCAGTGCAGGGTCAGACAACTAGAGCCAACACCTGTAAGTGTATCAAGAATAGAAGAATTCAAAGGGATAACTAAAAATGGTAATGATCTAACCAAATTAATGCCTCATACCCATGCCTAACAAGGTACCTAACAAGGATCTATGGAGAAAACAGTTAATACAAATGGACAAAACCTCTCCATGCATTATGAGACCATATCTATGAGTTATTTAATATATAATGTTAATGTTTCTTTGAATGTTTTACAGATGTGAAACCCATTTGAAAGATACCTGAAGAAGCAAAGGCCAGCTATAGACAACTGTTAAGAAAATCTACAGTACCAGGGGTGGGTTGTCCCCCTATAAGTTGTTGGTCAGAGAGAGCTCCTAGAGGTCCTCCAATTCACCAAGGGTATTTCCATTAATGTCGGTTATACACTAGAAAGGTCGGTAAGGCCGTGTTCCTGAGGACACTGCATGTTGTGAGCATGGGAGAAGAAGAAGAAGAGATGGAACTGAGACTAAGCCAAAAAACTCCACACCACTGGATGGATGACATTCATATTGCCAGAAGGCTCTATACAGATGGTTGAGGAAGAAAGGATCCCCTATAGTCTACTCAATGATAGACGCCATGTGCTGCACACTACGGACATGCCAAGCAATACCTGCAAATGCAATAATGGCTCAGCCACATATGTACAAGTGACAAATTTCTAATTGGATAAGGCCCACTCTTAGGGGTGGAACACACATCTGGTGCTGTAGGCCAGGCCAACACCTTTTGTCGAGAAAGGCTACAGGCCTTAGTGGAGAAGCCATCATGAGTATATTGTTTAATGAATATAGTACACCTACTGGGATATCTTCTAGGCATCTGTATTTACATTCATGTTTGTTTAAATGTGTCTACTTCCTTCCATTTGTCTTTATTGTAGAAGAAACACCACTGAGATAAGTCAGTGGCCATGGCCGAAAGACAACTAATGGGGAGGCCCAAGAAGCCACTCTCTTGGCATGATACAAGAGCAATTGCCCTGCATCTATCACACCTCCAAGGCTCAGGGACTTTAGTGGAAGATGGACAGAAAGATTGTAAGATTGGAGGAAACGGGTGGAGTGTCTCCCGATTGGCTAGTTCCTCCAATGGGCGGTGCCTGCTGCAGAGTGTGGACTATGGGGCCTGGTGGCTGGGAGCCATCTAGGAACAAAAGCCATGAGCAGAGCTGGAGAAGCTGTGAGCCATGGGGAAGCACCAGATCTGTGGGAAATGCCATGTGCAACAGCTGAAAGACAGAATTAACTGACTTTTAATGGACCTGGGGCAATTGCTGGCCCCAGAGGTGTGAGCGAATTATGGGCATGGCACGGTCAGATAAGGTGGACTCTGAGTGCGGCACGGGGTTAGGCACTGGGACTCATTCCTTTGTAAGTTAATAAATACATGTAAAATATATTATATGGTTTGTCTGATCACACAGGAGACCCACAGAGAATTCGGGCCACACAGGGAAAGGCTGCAAACACACTAATATTTAGAACAAGTCCTTCAGTATGACACTAGACATTCTATCCAAAGCCATCAGGCAGGAGAAGGAAATAAGTGGCATACAAATCAGAAAGGGGGAAGTCAAATTCTCACTGTTTCTAGGTCGCATGATCTTATAAAGACATGCAATGCCCCTGACCCCCCCCCCAAAAATTCATCAGCACTAATAAATGAATTCAGCAAAGTTGTAGAATACAGCATCCAAATAAAACAATAAGGAGCATTGCTTTATGTCAATAATGACTTTCCTGAAAAATAAAATTCTGTCATGGTTGACTTTGGTTGTCAACTTGACACACCTAGAAAGAGGGAACCTTAACTGGAGAATTTCTTCATCATGTTGGCCTGTGGGCACTTCTGCAAGGCATTTTCTTCATTGTTGAGTGATATGGGTGATGCCACCTCTGGGCAGGTAGTCCTGGACTGTGTAGGAAAGCTGGCTGAGCACAAGTCAGAGAAAGAAAGCCGGTAAGCAGGGTTTCTCCCTGGTCTCTGCTTCAGTTCTGCCTCCAGTTTCCTGCTTGAGCTCCTTCCCTGGCTTCCCTCAGTGGTGAACTGTGATTGTGATATGTAAGCCAAATAAACCCTTTATTTTCCTAATAGCTTTTGGTCAGTGTTTTATCCCAGCAATGGAAAGAAAAACAGGAAAAATTCCATTTACAATAAAATGAAACATCCAAAATAAATTTAAACAAAGATACAAAAATGTTTATAATGAAAACTATAAAACATTATAGAAGAAATTAAAGACAAAAATGGAGAAATGTGGTAATGCGTAAGAAGAAACAATACTGTTAAAATGTTCAGATTATTCAAAGTCAATGTATAGACAATGCAATCACCCATCAAAATACCAATGACATTCTTCCCAAAACTAGAAAACACAATCTTAAAATTCACATGTAATAACAAAAAGTTCAAACCGCCAAAACATTTTTTAAATAAAAAGAACAAAGCAGGAGACATTAAACCACTGGAATTAAAAAATTGCAGTAATTATAGCATGATGTTAGCATAGAAACATAAACATATATCTATGGGCAGGCTAGAAAGCCTGAAAGCTAAAATAGGTCTATAAAAAACTGTCTTTTAAAAATATTTATTTATTAAGCTGGGCGTGGTGGTGCATGCCTTTAATCCCAGCACTCGGGAGGCAGAGGCAGGCGGATCTCTGTGAGTTCAAGGCCAGCCTGGTCTACATAGTGAGTTCCAGGACAGCTGGGGCTACAGGGAGACCCTGTCTCAAAAAGACCAAAAACATTTTTTTATTTATTATTTTTATTTTATGTGTTTGAGTGTATTACCTGCATGGATATGAGTGCACCCATGTTGGGCAATCCCTGTGGAGGTCAAAAAAGAGTGTAGGATCTCCTGGAACTGAAGTTATGGATGGTTGTTGGCTGCCATGTGGCTGCTGGGAACCGAACTCATCTCTCTATCCCCAACAACTACTCTTAAAGTTGTTACAGATGTAAATTGGGGAGGTACAACAGTATTCAATAAATGGTGCAGAAGAATGATGTAGATCTTTGTCCCTCATCAGTTACAAAACCTGGTCTAAAATGATGAAAGACCTGACACTGAGAAACTATTGGTAGAAAATATAAGGGAACTACTTTAGGAAACTGGACTAAGTGAGGGTTTCTTTTTTTTCTACTTTTATCCCAGATAAAACCCTCAAAACAAAAGAAACAACACACATATGCACAGGAGGAGGAGGAGGAGGAGGAGGAGGAAAGGAATCTATGTATAGATTTATTGCTAATTTTAAAAATGGCACATATTTAAACAAAAGTAAACTGAATGTAGATAGAGAAAGAGAGAGGAGGAAGAGGAAATTACTGTAAACAAAAAGCTTCTGTACATAAAAAGAAACAATCAAGTGAGGAAATAACCTTAAGAATTTGGCTGAGCATGGAGGTGCGTGCTTTTAACAATAGCGCTCCAGCACTCACACTCGAGAGGCAGAGGCAGGTGGATCTCTGAGTTCAAGGCCAGCCTGGTCTACATAGTGAGTTCCAGACCAACTGAGGCTACAGGGAGACCCTGTCTCAGAGAAAACAAAAAAAGAAAGAAAGAATATATTTTCATACCACACAGCTGACAACAGGTTAATACATACCTTGAATACATGGCGACTCAAAAATTCAATAATGACAATAATAATCCAATTTAAAACTATTGGTAATAGACCTAAATAGATACTTCTCTAAAGAAGATAGGCAAATGTCCAGTAGAGGGAAAAAAGTTCAACATCACTAATCATTGGAGAAATGCAAATCAAAACACAATTTAGATATTATTATTATTATTTTTTAGAATGGCTATTGCAAAAAGACAAAAGATAACAAGTGCTGGCTGAGTAGAAAAGGAAACTCTTGCACACAGTTGGTGGGAATGTAAATTAGTGTAGTCATTACAGAAAACCATAGTGGAGAGTCCTCAAAAAGTTACAACTCAGACTACCACATGACCCAGCAATCCCACTACTGGGAATTTATCCAAGGGAAATTAAACCAGTATGTTAAAGTGATATTTGCACTTTGATGTTTATTATAGTACTAGTCACAACAGCCAAGAACTGGAAACAACTAAAATATCCATTAGATGATGAATGAATAAAGAAAATGTGTTGTATTTATTTGAAATGGAATGCTATTGGATTATAAAAAGAATGAAATCTTTTCATCTGTGACAACATGGATGGAACTGAGATCATGATGTTAAGTGAAATAAGCTAGCCACATAAAGAATGATCTCACTTATATGTAGAATATTAAAATATGATATCATGGAAGTTGAGAGCAGAATGTGGTTATAAGATGTAGGGGATGGAGAGATGGAGGAAAGACATATCAAGGAGCACTAAGTTGTAGCAGTAGAAACACTTTCTTCTATTTTATAACACACTAATGTGACTACAGATGATGAGAGTATATGGTACACGTCAAGAAATAATTTCAAATATGTTTTTATCACAAAGAAACATCAAAGGTTGGAGAGATGGCTCAGTAGTTAAGAGCACTGGCTGCTCTTGCAGAGGACGTGAGTTCACTTCCCAGCACCCATATGGCGACTAACAACTGTCTGTAACTCCAGTTCCAGGGGAATTCAGCATCTTCTTCTGACCTCCACAGGCACTGCAGGACATGGGTGCACTTACATACATGCAAGCAATACACTTTTACACATAAAATAAAAATCATAAATAAAATATTTTTAAAAGAAACATTAAATATTTAAACACATAGATATATTTATCCTGATTTGAACATTATTGTATGTGTGTATGTCTATGTATTAAGACAATATTCTGACTCATGAAAATGCACACATTTTCATGTCAGCTTTAAAAATTAAGCTCAAATTCACAAAATATATCACTTTTTAAAGAAAACTTAGTCCATGTTATCAAATGACATACATAAAATCTTTAAACTGAAAAAATACACACTAAAATAAAACATGAGAAGTAAATTTATCAAGTGGCAATAAGCCAGTATACTCAGAATTTAGCTTGAATTTTTGAATAATCCCCAAGGACCATGTGTTGAAGGCTTGTTCCCTAGTCCATGACAGTATTGGGAGATGCTGGAACATGGGGACATGTTCTTGAAGGGAGTAATGGAACTTCTCTCCTCCTCCTGTCTTTCTGTGCTACTTTCATGCTGCAAGGTGACCAAGCTTCTCTGCCATGCTTTCCTAATATATACTTAAGTGTGCTTATCACTCCAAACTAACAGTGCCAAATGTCCATGGTTTGAAAACTGAAGCCTAAATAAGTCTTTCCTTTATTAAGTTCATTATCTCAGGTATTTTGGTACAGTAATAGAAAGCTAACTAACACATCCAGGAAGTCTTCACGGAAGAAATAATCTTGAGCTTAAGCTTAGTAACTATCCTGGACTTTATATGCTCAAAAATATAAGATAAGCAACCAAATGTGCATCTGTTCATTGCCTAAGACTCTTTTTTTTCTAGTTGCTCTGTCTGTAACTTAGCAAGGCTGAATAAGAGCTGTTGACTAAGGAGTACCTTGGATCCAAAATCACACATTGGATAGATTTTCCAGGGTTAAATTTTTGACTTTACCACTTAAAAGTTATGAAAATATAGGCAAATACTTAATTTTTCTAAGCCCTAGTTTCCTCATCGATAAAGTGGGAAAAAACTGTGTACTTCACAGGGTTAAAATAAAAAGTGAAACATTTATATCTATAAACTGCCTAGCTCAATAGAGATTTAGTTGGTACCAACAAGCTATCAAATCGGATGTAAGTGAGATGTGGTCTTCTGGATCTTTCCTGTTCATCATGACCTTTCCTGCATCTCCATCTGTACAATATACTCTGTTATAGTGAAAAAGGTCATATAAAAGTTTAAAATAGCTGTCGAATATCATTGGTTTTGAGATTTATCACCCACTGTTAAATCACCAAGACTGAAATAAATGAAATACAGCTCACCAGTTTATTTCAGGAATAGACAATAGGGAATGCTTGATCTAGGTAGTGAAAAAATAAAAAGAATAAACACATAGAGGGCCTGTTTTCCAGTCTAACTGTTCAATTCATGTAGCATTTTTAAAAGTTTAAAAAGAAAAACCTTAAAGATAATTAATCTAAGAGTAACTATCACAACTTTTAAAAAAATCTGATACCAATGGTTTATTTGGCATACTTTATTTTATCTTATTCAGGATTCTAGCTTATAAGAATGAGTAAGACTCTGGGCTGCAGTAGCATTGAAAACTCATTAACTTCTCTGGGACTCTGTTACTGTGGCTATGAGAGATGCTAAGGACTCTGAGCAGCATCCGATTGGTTCTAGAAATTGTGACCTGGACACGGGAAGGCATCAGAGGCAGATCCTTCTGATGTCTGTGGATCTTTGCTGGGGCTGACCAGACACCTACCAGAGGCTGGCACAGTGCTCAGAATCTTTATCCTGCAGCCTGTGAGGCAAGAGGCAGCCCCTTTGCCCTCAAAACCCAACAGATGGACACTACTCAGCAAACATTCAGCCTATGTTGTACTTTAACCCAGGAATCAACACCTACCCTGTTGATCTATTTTTAAACTTTGTGAATGAAAATGGAATTTAAAGCACTTTTATTTTCAACTTGGATTTGACATGTACATTCTGTCTCAGTCCCAGGGAAAGCCCAGGATTGGTATTTTCGATCACCATTGGCACCCTTGTCTTTTCAAAAACCAACTTCTCTGGCTCCTCCGATGAGGTTTATCATTCCTTATTCCTGCCATAGAAATCTCCCCACACAGGACTGTAGTATGGATTTTGTCTCCTTCAGCAGGTGACAATCCAGAAATAAGCAGCTAAACCAAGGCTAACCATAAATTGGTTTCTTCTTCTGAGCCATGAAAATAAAATGGTACATATTTTTACTTAGATGCAAGAAATAATTTTACTTAGCTGAAATAAACAAATACACTAAGTCTGCTCGAAACCTCATGTTGTCTCCAGAAGCCAAGAATTCCTGAGTTTCATTTTGGGAGCATGGTGTATTCAGAGGTATCTTACTAACTTGTGTCAGTCATTCCTTACTTTACCTTGTGTGTGAGTCATCACTATAGTGTTAGTTTCCAACATTACAACAAAATACCAAGATTAAGAAAAAAGATTTAGCTAATCTCACAGTTTTATAAATTCTGCCATCAGTTGGTCCAGTTGCTTTAGGCCTATGGTGATACAGCACATCATAGTAGGAATGGAAGGCAAGGCAAAACAGCTCATCTCATAGCCAGGAAGCCAAAATGGTAGTGAAGGATGGTGACACTGCTTACTGGGTAAAGGTGCTTGCTGTCCAAAACCAGAGACCTAAATTCAATCCCTGGAACTCGTGTAAAGGTGGAAGGAGAGAATTGGCTCCACAAATTTGTCCTCTGATCTCTGTACACCATGACATCTATGCCCATAGGCACATACATCATGAACACACAGTAATAAATAACGAATACATAATTAATTTTTTTAGTAATAGCAAGGGGCCAGAGTCCTATAATCCAAAGACATGTCTCTAATGATCAAAAACTTCCCACTAGACCCCATCTTCTAATAACACCACCTTGAGGATCAAATCTTTATTCAACATCAGGCCTTTGGGAGATAGTCTAGATATAAATCACAGTACTTTCAACCTATTTAAATATAGGTAGCATCCATTTTAGAATAATTAAAGAATTAAAGGGGGTAGCTTTTCTATTTTTTTCCATTTCCATTCCTCCTTCTCTCACTTACACTGTTTTAAAATTTACTTCTTCTTCCACACTAGTGTCTGACTTTGTTCTGCACTGTTGTCCTTTCCCATGCACTGGGAAGCTCTCTGGCATTGACAAAGATTGTCCTCCAGGCTTCTCTGCCCTTTGGTTTTGCTTGTTTGTATTTTTCCTATCTGAGATTGGACTGACTGTGGGCTTCCAAGGAGAGGCAGGAGTTTGGATAAGCCAGCAGTTTAAGCAGATTTTATGGCCAGCCCTGTAATAAAATGCATTCAGGGGTCACCCAAGAAACTTTAATCAGCACCAGGGGTCACTGGATAGCACTTCTAGACAGGAGAGAAATGAGAAACAGTGATTCGGGGGTGGGGGGAGAATTGGGGGAAGGGGATAACTTTTGAAGGTTCTCAAGTTATCAGAAATAACTAAAAAAAAAAAAAAAAAAAAATTGGTTTTTTAATCAAAAATGCTAAAGAGTGAAAGTTGCCCAGCTAGAGATCTTCTATAAATTTAGATGAGAATTTTACCCAAAGACTTCATTTTTCCCCTTTGAGTAGTTTGCTTGAAAGTACGGCCTTCTGACTGGTCTCAGGATGGATATCAGATATCTCACCCTGAAGGGAGAAACATTCTCAGCAAATCCTTCTCCTCTGGAAAAAAAAAAAAAAAAAAAAAAAAAAAAAAAAATTCTGCATCCAAAAATCAGAGTCTGGGCAGACAAATTGGCACCACTCCCCACCACCCCCCTCCAGCCTTCCTTTTATTTTCTGTGAGAAATAAGATTGCAGACTTGAGTCACAATTCACAAATATTTAGTAGTATTATGTTGCAAGAAACCAGGAGGAAAAACCAGAGGAAGGTAATTCTTAAAAGCTTTGCCTCCACTCATGCAAACAAACTTTATGCTTCCCAATAAATCTCCTGTTTTGTAAGTGGCCATTAAAATAACAGATCATTTGATTAAAATTCTGTTTTCTTTTCACAACAGTCATTTGGAGTTTTGAAGGCCTCCAAATGTGTTCTTGGCCATGATGTCATTAGCATTTTATTAATGCATCCAAAAGGTTAAAAGCTCTTAGCTTTATAGGGCTTTTAAAAGCAAACATTTGATTGTCTATTGCATAAACTGCGTCTGAACCCGTTAAAATGTGACAACTTCAGAACTGACTCTGTTTAAAGGGGAAAAAAATTGATCAAGGATTTGCCACATTTTTAATTACTTTGAATTAAATGAAAACTGAATGGAGGCCAATATTTGGGAACGGAAAAATTAAAACCAATCCAACACCTTTCAATATAAAAGTAATATTTTTAAATTAGGGTTTTCCCCTCTCTTTCCAATTGAATGATTTTTTTATAGCACAAAAATAGTTTATAGTTTGTAGTTTGAAAGGTTTATTTTTCTCTCTCTGGTCCAGTCACAATGTAGTCAGTTTGTCATTAAAAATAAGTTGGAAATTTTTTTTTTTAAATATGCATTTCAGGTGTCTTGGCTTTAAAAAAAAAAAAAAAAAAAAAAGGCTCAGAGCAACATCTGTCAACTTTTCTTTGCTGTGTATCTGTGTGGGAAAAGGATCTCTCTGTACCAGGTGGTTTCACATCAAAATTTTAAGACTAAAAACTGTTTTGTTTTGGGTTTTTTTTTTTTTTTTGAGAAGGCCTCTAGTCCAAACGTCTCTGTCAATCCTCCTGCCTCAGCCTCTTCAGTGCTGTGATTACAAGCATGTGCCATCACATCTGGCTTTAGGAACTCTTAAATTAGCCTTTTTTAAGCATTACAAAATAAATCCACAGTAACATGATAAAACCAGCAGTTAGGGGCTTACACAGCCATGCCATGCATTAGTATTTATTTTTCCTGTGTTGTCGGCGGTTTCCTCGTGTGCATTTTCAGGTTGGATTACCCCTTCCAGTTGAATGCTCTTTTGCACACTAAGGAGAAAAATTCCTCCCCTCCCATCCCCCGATTTTGTGCTTTAAATGAAACTATTTGAGCTACTCACGTTCAGAATTTTCCCTATTCTTATATCACTGATCACAGCGAGTTTTCTACTTACCTTTATTGCTTTATTCATAAACTTTCAGTGCCTACATTTCTCATTCTAGTAGATTCTATGTTTTCAGAGCCTATTACCGCTTTTTATTTTATTTTGTTTTATTTTATTTTATTTTTATTCCTCACAAATGAACACTGAAAACCCTCTCCCTGAGCCTTTCCCTTTTTTAATTGCTTCTGTTCTGAGGAATGGAGGGAACAGCCACATAACTAGCAGGATCCCATCAGTAGATAAGCTTGCACAACATGCCCTTAATTATACAAACAAGTCTTTCTGGAGAAAGTCTTCTGACAATTACTTCCCGAAATAAATACGCCCAGCGACTGTCAATAGCAATAAAACCCACACAATCATTTCTTAAAGCTTTTATTGTTTGCCTGTAATTAACATGTTGATGTGATTAAAGGTACATTTGACTTTTGATAAACCCCAGACTCCTATAGATAACATTTCCAGCGGTTCAAAGCTGCTTTCATTAGAAGCGATATTTATCTGATTTGTAACCAATCAATTGGAAATAAAACTTTCCTGTGGCATGCCGTGAAAACAGCCAGCCACAGCCCTAGTTTCCTCTGAGACCCTCTTGCAGGCTAGGTCCTTGAGAGAGATGGATTCCATATGGTTAGGAGGAAGAATCGGGCAAGAATTGAAAAGGTAGAGCGAGCAACGGGAAAGTCTTGCAGACCTGCGCCTTGTTTCTACACGCTGTGGTGGAAGGCACAACCGCTGCAACCAATTTTCTTGAAAAATAGACTTCGTGTGGCAGCAGAAAAGCCTGCAAAACTGGGGTTTGCTGAGGCCATAATTTTTAATGTTTACTATGCTTCCATATTCTAAAGTTTGTTTATCAGATTGAATTTTCTTTTAATGTTTATATATACTCTTGCCCCCAAATTATCTGTCCCTCATTCTCTCTCCTCTTCTCCTCTCTTTCTCTTCTCTTCTCTTCTCTTCTCTTCTCTTCTCTTCTCTTCTCCCCCCCCAAATTATCTGTCCCTCATTCTCTCTCCTCCTCTCTCTCTTCTCTTCTCTTCTCTTCTCTTCTCTTCTCTTCTCTTCGCACTTCTCTTTTCTTCTCTTTTCTCTTCTTTCTCTTCTCTTCCCCTCTCTCTCTCTCTCTCTCTCTCTCTTTTTCTCCTCTTTCCCCTTCTTTCTCCTCTCCTCCTGGCTCTACTCTCTCTTTCTTTTCTTTCTGGCTTTCAACTGTGTATGTTTTTTTTCTACAAAAACATTTTGTTTGCAATCAATTTGATTTTCCTCATCCAAAATTAAAAAGCTCTAAATATTGATGTTTTGGCAACTAGATTTTCAAAAGTTTGTTTGATCAGGCAAATATGTGGAGAATGCTGCGATGGAGAAATAAGCAAACTGCATCCCACATTATCACTGTAGTAACACTGTATTATACATCTTGCTGTGTATTTTAACCACTGTACAAATCAATTTTTTTTTTGTTTTCAATGGGAATAAAAGAAAGAAAGAAAGAAAGAAAGAAAGAAAGAAAGAAAGCCAATCTACCTTTAAAATTTGTATAGATTTGTCAAAACATCTCCTCTCTCTTGCCCTCCATAATCTCTAAACACTTCACATTTTTAGAAATGAAGTGGAGGGAGGAAAATATTTTCATATAATGAAACAGTGTTGACATGCAAACCTTTATGCATTTCTAACCATGCCTCATTAAAATTTGTCTTTAAATATGTGGTAAACATGTGCATATATGCTGTGTACCATGCTTTTTAAATTGAGTTTTAAAGGGAATGTATGTAAACAAAATAGTTTACTGCTATTAAAATGAAAAATCTATGTCTGTGAAGCAATTTACAGTAATCTGAATCTGTTCAAAGGCTTTCCATTTTAATTTAATTACATGATTTCTCAGAGCCCATTTCAAATGTCTTCTCAAACACTGTGATTTATAACTTGATAGATAATCCCATTCCATTCCAACCTTATTTAAGCATACATATGTCTTTGCACAGATAATTTAAGAGCATTGTCTTGAAATGCTGATTGTTTCCAATCTAAAAATGGCCTCAGTTATGACATTTAATATCTTGGAAATGAATACCATCTCATGTATGTATGACCTACAGGCATCTGCACTTAAAAACCAAGGAATTGGCATGGGGGGGGGAGGCGGGTGTATGCCTGCAGAATGAACTGTTGAAGTAACAAGGAGATTGGGTGTGACAAGTCTGTCTCTGCGGGGCTACGATTTATGAATATGTCTCAGAGCCAGGAGAATTTCTGAGGGGACCAGGCTCAGGAAAAAGTCTATATGAAGCCTACTATGGACCTTTAAAATCAACTTTAATCAAACAGCATCAACATTTTCTTTTCCACAATTTAGAAAACATTTCAGAAGTCATTAAAAATTCATTTTAAAACGTCAGCCATGTGTTGTTCTTCATTTGAAATCCATCCCTTACCCCTCCATTTCCTAATTAATATAAATGAAGGTAACTCCCTTGACAAATGGATTACACTACCAAAACACAAAACATTCCCACCTTCTTGAGTCATTAAGACTATTAATTATATATTCTTTTTATGAAAAATTCATTTCTCCCAAAAAGTTAAGTATATTTTAGAAGTTAAAGCTGGAACTTCTTTTGCAAATCAATTTTCTATACTGTAATATCCACATGATTACTAAAATAGCAGAGATTCAGAACACGCTGGACCCGAACAAGGCCTTTAAACTACACTCTGCTCACAACTAAAATCACTGTGACAGTAGCTCAAATTACAGGAGGAAAAATGATTTTCAGATTTACAAAGAGAAGTCACGTACTTTTAGGGTTTTATTCTTGCCTTACTGTTGAATAATGCTGAAATAACACCAAATAACTAAAGGCAGAAATTGAAATCTGGCCTCCCTGGGTTTTGTTGTGATGGTGGTGGTGGTGTTTAAATGTGTGTGCATATATATGTTATTATATGTTCACTAAGGGCACATAAATGACTGCAGCATCACAGTTTGGCTATTTATATTCTATAAAAAAATAAATTAAAAAAAAAAACAGGCATTCAGCTCTACCAAAAACAATGCCAAGAGCCAGCTATTATATATTCAACTGTTCTTTTTTCTTGTGGGGAGGAGTGGAATTTATGAAACCACTAAATATACTAAACAAGGACAAATATCAGAATGAAAACTGATAAATATACATCTATCTAAACTGTTTCCCTTTACAGTGTTTGAATGTTTAAAAATTGAGGCATAGGCCTAATGTTTTCATCTTTAATCCAGGTGGTAGGTAGCCTATAGACACAGCCATGGGTCTGATCATCTCTGCTGAGGTTGCTGCCTGCTAACCATATGATGTGGGGAATTTCAAAAGTCCTCAGCAGAACAACTGTGACATTATTTAAATGACATTCTCCAGACTGAGTAATTCAAGAGAAGGTTTGGACACCTTTTCCTGCAGGTGGCGAGGTCAAGAAATTCCAGGTCACATCTCTCATCTTATACTGCAAGAGGATTTTCTCCTCTAGGCAGTCTTTACACTTGTGTGTGCTAATTTCTTTATTTTTATTCGCAAAATCTTTTTCTTTTTGGTGGTTCTAGTCCTAGAACCCAGAACCTCAGGCACGTCACCAACTGCTGTGCTATGGAGCCACAACCCCAAACCTCATAACATTAAAAAAAGTTCTTTGCACAGTGCAGGTTTTTATTTTGCTTAAAGTCCTATGCACTCCATCAGCAAAGGCTGATCTGAGAAAACTTTAACCATAGCCCATAGGGAGAGAGGAAAAAAATCTCTCACTTGAAGTGTTATCTGAAGACAGTGGGATTCCTGCTTCATCAGTAATTCTTTCAAAAAGTAGAATATCTGTGAACTAGAGAAGAAAAAGATAGTTCATTTTCTACTATACCATTAGACTATGGGGCTAATTCAAGTTTAACTAACCATTAGTTTATTAAGGGGATTGACTTTGCCTTTTTTTCCTCTCTCTCTCACATTTTAATTTGAAGCATGTGTATTCTGATGCCTTTCTGAACGGTAATTGCACATTTGTGGAAATAGCAGCAGTTAAAATCCATAGCAGAACCCCAAGCCACAGAGATGAGGATAACAGTGAGATGCTCTTTAAAACTTATTCCATATATGTACAAAGTCGTATGCTTAAATTTAGGGGAATTTCTTCTCTCTCTCTCTCTCTCTCTCGCTCTCGCTCTCGCAAACGCTCTCTGGTCTATCTGTGGCTACATGACTAGCATGAGTTTCCACAATTTGAAACATACTGTGACTAAGACAGTTTAAAAGGAGTTCCAGTAAAGCTTAATGGTTCTAGAAATAAAAGAATAGGATAACGTCTTATGCTCAGGATTTCAAAGGCCTAATTATTAAAAGCAAGTGGAAGGATTCTTCTGAAGGAAGTCCTCTGCACAAAAGGGCAGTGCTGGGGAAGTCTGTTCACAAGGGAAAGTTAGAAGGGAGCATGCTGCAGATTCTTGCAGAGTAGTGGGCCAGGGTGCTGCATATTTGCACTGAAGAGCAATTTCGGGGTGCTCCTGGGAGCCTGCTCTTTACATTTTGTGAGAAGATCTGATGGACATGAACAGTGTGGGTGCCTTGGAGGATGTATGCTCTTGCCATATTTTTTTTTTTGTTTTTTTTGGTTGTGTTCTTTCCGATTTTTTGATGTAGGCACTTAGAGCTATAAACTTCCCTCTAAGAACCTCTTTCAGCGTGTCCCAGAGGTTTTGTTGTGTTGTATTGTCCTTTTCATTAAAAAAGGAGCACGCACTCTGAGCTCCAGGGGAAGCAATGCCAAAAAGCAACTAACCAAAACCAGACTGAACAGAGACAGAAATGAGGAAAGAATAAAATGGTTTGGAGTCAGGCTGCCAAATACATCAGAGAAAAAAATTCACATGGTTTCAGACCCATGCTTGGCGTCCTTATCAGAGATGCGTGTGCATACGCATGGATGGAGTTTTTATTTCTGGAAGAATATCTTGCAACTTTGTACTGAAAAAGATGTTATTTTTCTTCTTTAAAATAATGGAGAGGCCACCCCCATTATCTTTCACCCCCAATTCTACCTCCTCTAACTTATTGTGGTTTTAAAATGCTTTTTCTGTTGAATCACTTGATCACTTCCTAGGGTTTCCAGCCAGATAAAACACTAAAACCCCAAATGTCTAGGCCTACTGACTTTCAGCTAGTTTTCTAACACTCCCTTTTGAGGAGGTAGGGAACCACCTGGCCTTTTAATTCAGTCTATTGTAACAGCAACAAAAGTAGCTGGAAAGAGGTCAGAGGGTGATAAGGACTAGGGATAGATCTGATCCTGTATTACTTTCCATAGACTAAGCAGCATGGGGCTGAGGTTTGCAAGCATTTGGTTTACCAGATTTAATCCACTGATGACTTGTATGGTAATGAATGTCTGAAATGCTTGTCTATAATTAAGGATTTTGTAAAATTTTATTTATTTTATTTTATGTGTATGCATGTATTGCCTGCGTGTAGATAAGTGCACCTGTGTCATGCAACGCCCGTGGAGGACAGAAGAGGCCATCAGATCCAATGGAACTGGAGTTATAGACAGTTGTTAGCTTCCATGTGGGTGCTGGGATTCAAACCTGGGTCTTCTGCAAAAACAGTCAGTTGTCTTAACTGCTGAGCCATCTCTCCAGCCCCTAATTAGGGATTTATAATGCTGTCCTCATGGGCTCTGCCGAACTTTCCTGTTTGTAAGTGAAGGTTTAACACACTCATTTCATCTGTGTAACTATGCAAGCTGTTGGTACCCACAAGAGACTCACCACTGAGATGTGAATTTCACTCTCACCTTTGACTACCAAGAGTAATTATACACAGTTTATGGAAAGAGATGTTCTGGAATGAGAAGACATAGGAGATACAGATCTCTGTCTCTGTCTCTCTCCTCTCTCTCTCTCTCTCTCTCTCTCTCTCTCTGTAGTTTATCTGAACCCAGAAACTCACACATATGTGGTAAGTGCTCGGCTACACCATCAGTACCAGAAGTTGTTTAAACTAAATTGAATAACTTTCAGATAAGGGATACAAATACAGTTTGGACTGGATTGTTTCTCTCTGCCTCGTTATCAAAGCACTGGGAGATTTTAGCTGCTCTGAAAGACAGGGCATCAGCATGGAGACTGTTTTTGGACCTCTCCCCACAAGGTTACAAAGACCAGACTTGATGACACACAGATCCCCAGCTGCCAGACTTTTTGTTTTCTTCTAGGGTAGATACATTGTGAAGGCACTAACAGTGACTAATCATCATACTGACAGAAATGATCACCCAAAGGGCAGCATTCTGCCTTGGGCACTACTCCCTTGCCATTTCATTCTATTCTTCTTCCTGTCCCTAGGAACCAGTCTTAACTGAGTTGTCCCAGGATAGACACAAGAAGAAAACCATTCTAGAGAAGAGTGGAGCTAGATTACTCCCACCTCTAGGGTAGCTGCTGCTCTTGCCCTAAGATCATTTGTGTAGCATCTGTTCCCCATGCCTTGGACAGAAGATTTATGAAATACATATTCTATCCAACACATCCCATTCCCAGTATGTTTTTAACAACAAAAATGAGCTCCTTAGTGGTTTGAAATTGTCTGTGGCACTGTAAGAAGACAAAGTCCAAGTAGGCTGTAGTGGATAATAGTGTTGTGAGTGAGGTGTAGCTACAGCACTCATCATTTTGGGAGGTATACAGTGGCAACTGGAGGACATGCATTGTAACCATAGCAAAGCAACCATGATGCTTATATTCAGTATTGATTGAACTGCCTCTATCAGCTCCTGGTACTGATTGAGATTTTCAGACCAGGGATAAAGTCAAAGCTGGCCACTGCCATGTAATAGAAATAGTGTGCTTTAAAATTGTATACACTCCAGAGTCACATAGAACTATAGCATGTATTAACCATGTGGTCCTTGACTTCCTTATACATAAAATGAAACTATATCATGAGAATATTTTAGATGTTATAAAAGGTTCTTGGTACACTAAAACCAAACAATATTCAACACTCAACTTGAAGTTCTTTTCTCTCGCTGATGATCTTTCTTTCTTTTTTTTTTTTTTTTTTTTTTTTTTTTTTTTAAAAAAAAAAAAAAAAAAAAAAAAAAAAGAGGACGATAAATCTTTCACTGTGATATATCAAAATAAAACTCCCTCACTCTGTAGACTAGGCTGGCCTCGAACTCACAGAGATCCGATTGTCTCTGCTTCCTGAGTGCTAGGATTAAAGATGTGCACCGCCACGCCCAGAATAATAGTTGTTTTCTAATGAACTGGTTTGTTGCAGATCTTTCTAGAATCTAGCCACTAATTCTTTAATAATTGATGACCTTGTTCTACATAACTACATAACTAGGATTATAGTGTAATTGTAGAAGTTGTAGGCAACATGATGAACAGTATCTTAAATGCTAATATATTCAGATATTTTTTCTGCTACTTTAATAAGACAACAACACTAATAATACATGTCATTAATATTTTGTTAAGAGCTATACTTAAATTATTTCACTTATTTCTCCTAACAATTTCATTAAATACTTGCTTCTATTTTACAAATGAGGCGACAGGGACTCAAAATAGGAAAACAAAAAATGCCACTATGCAAATAATGGAGATGAGAGTCACATCCGGGTCTATTTCACTAAATCCCAGGCACTATGCTTATTGTCTCCTGCAAGTACTGCTAAATCCTCTATGACACAAAACTCACTCTTCTGTCTTGATAATTCATTCTACATTTTGGTAGTTACCTTTTTTTTCTATAGTTCTTTGAATCTGATGACTATTACTATGAACCCCAAAGGAGCATTTAAATAAAAATGTTTGTCATATGGAGAAAAAAAGCTGCTGAATTCTTTACAGGGTCCCTGGACACTGTCTGGGGCTAGAAAGAGTCTCCATGGTCATTAAATGTTATTTTTTATTTTTTTTAGAACATTTTCAAGCTGGTATTTTTGAACAGCACTTGCACGGAGACAGGAGGACTATGGGTTTGAGGCCAGTCAGAGCTACAGAGTGAGACCCAAACATGTCTTCAAAAGCCAAAACATACGCAGACACTACACTTACATATATTGACACCCTGTTTCCTAGGTTAAGGTGTACAAAATATACCCCAAATTTCAACACAAAAACACAAAAGAAGAATGTAAAACCTCATTAATTTATCACATATTGAAATGGTATTTTGTTAATATTTCTGATGTGAATTAAGCGTACTATTAAAATTATTTTGATGTTTACTTTTACACATTTAAATGTGGCAATGGAAAATTTTCATTACATATGTGGCTTCCATGTGCAACTTGCATTATATTTCTGTTGGGCAGCACTGATCTCAAAACTTGGAATGAGAATGGGCCAATGCACTCCTTGCCTCACAGAACCTCAGAGATCAGCACACACAAATGTATATTTAGCTTCCTTCCTGTCCGGCTCCAGTGCTTCCACTACAGGGTACTCTGCGCACATGGATAGATCTCTTCCCTTTTGGTGTGTGGCTAAGTGCTAAGCTGAATATCCCTTAACCATCTTTGTGTAAGGTCAATGAGTTATTTATATTTAAACCACAGAAGATCAAAATTTGTTCTGTGACTGTATGGCTTTATCCCCTGCCCCATAACCATGGAATCCAGCATTGGTAAAATTCAGGCATTCGCTGTCAGTTTCACTGACCTGTGGGTAGGTGGGAATGAGAGGTAAGTTTGCAACAGAGGACAAGAGTTGTACTGAACTGATTCATGGTCCAAGGTCATATCACCCTGAGCATTAACAATGAACATAAAATGTCTTTTCAACCTCAGTGTTCACCATCCGAACACAAAAGAGCACTGTCCAGAGGGACCAGTCATGCTAATGACTTTGATTTCTATTCCTTGAGAATGAAATGGCATTGCTAATTACTCTACCTAGACATCGTTTGCTCAATGCACAGAGAGAAGACTACAGCTGATTTCCATCTTGGAGGAAGGAATTGTTTCTGTCAGCTTGCCTGCCTAAGATTGCAGCTGAGCCATATTTAGCCCCTAAAGCTAGATGTTTTAGTGCCTGGCTCTTTTTAACTGGCATATGTTAAGAGCTTTGAATTAACAGGTGCATAAAAACTGTCAAAAAACACTTAAATCTCAAGACAGACTGTCAGTTGTATTAAAAAATATGGTGTTACATAACCATGCACTCTCAACACGTCCAGCATGCCACAGCTTGGAAAGTCCTTTCTCCCTCTGTGCAACCCAGCGATGTTAATCCATACCATGAAACAAAAGGCCATGATCTTTAACAGGCAGTGGAGTATGGTGGTTATGCATGTGTGGAGGCCGATCAAGAAGAATAGATCAAGATCACTAAAGGGAATGTTTCCTTTTCCTGGAACTGTATCTTCTTTCAGATTTAGAGATCTATCTGTAAGCCAAATCAACTAAAGGGAAAAAGAACTCCTAAAGTTCTAGAAGGCATTCTTAGATGCTTCTGTTAGCAAAAATAATTTATCATACAACCGTAGTGAAATTTAAATTTAAATGATCACAGGATGATAGAGAAAAATGCATTGCTTAAAGCTGTGTGAATTGCTATAGTTTCAAGTGATGTATAAAAGGTACAGCTTGGCTAAAATAAATGGAATCAAGTGTAAGTCAGCTAACGGAGAGGGTAAGACATGTTTATTTCTATGAGATTAAGAGGTCCTTTATCATATTTCAAAGACAATGGTTGTGTATTGCTGTCTCTAAAATTGGGTCAGAACCAAGCGTTTCTGACTTAACTACTTCCTTGCACATAACATATACCATAAAAGCATTTTTTAGTGAAATCAAATTAAAGGTTAAATGTGACCTTGGCTGTGTTTTAGAGAAATATCTCATATTCAGCACTGGCTACTAATCTTTCTAATAGCTGGGTAACCGGGACCAAGTCCATCATTTTTTTCTAAGACTCAACATTTATTTAAGTTCTAAAAAGAAAAATCCTACCTCACTTCTGGATATCCCTGTATAGAATGCTGAATTTATGTTTTTGTTTTGTTTTGTTTTGTTGTTTTTCTATGTCCTGACATTTATATTGCTGCACTGTGGGTTATGTTTCCTTTTTTCTAAAATTCTTATGTGCAGTCCAGACTCAGATGGCTGTCAATATACCAGATTTTCAAAGAAATAGACTCCAAAATGGAGATATGTGTGCAACAGTTTGTTGGTAAGAATGTCTGTCTGGAATTACAACTGTTAGGGAGTCCAGAAATGAACACTGGGTAGAGTGAGAGCCAGGTTTCCAATGGCAACCCAGATCTCCTGCACATGTTGGCCAGGGTAGTTCTAGCCCTCAGTTCTTCCCAACTAAAGGTAAGGAAACAATACTCTATATTCTCACAACTAGGAGTCTGGCTTCATGTTTCACAACCCTCAAGGAAAACACTTTTGACAAGGCCACTTTGTTGTGCCTAGAACAACTCTTGGGGAGAGAATCACCACTGAGCAACCAGCACTTTCCAAAGCTGGGGGTGGGGGAAGGGGCCAGCATACCATCTATGGCAGTATATGTTACAAGGAGAATGGAGGATTTGTTCTGGTGGTTTTTATCATTTCTGTCTTCTAGATGTGTGACCTTTGACAAGATACCAAGCACTATCTTTATAAAAACCCATACTTTCCTTTTTCCTAATTTAAAAGACCAGGTAAAATTACAAAGACTGTAATAATATTTGTAAAGCATCTTACAGAGTTTGAATGTCTAATGAACTCTCTTTAACTGTTAGCATCACCTCCCTCTCTTATTAAATAATAATGTTCATGCCTAAAGATAACTTCAAAAAATAAAGAAGATGTAACAAATATTAACTTGTCTTTGAGGTTCATCCACAGGAGAAAATTGTTTCCTCTTGTAAGCTGTCATTCCCTGAGGAGGACTGGCATTCTATACCATATTATATAGTCAGAAAAATGGATATTGAAAGGCTACAATCTCCTCCACCCTCATCCTGTCTCCAATGTGATCTCAAACTGTAGCATTGGTCATTACTTAATAGTAATACATTAGAAACTAAGACTAGAATAATTCTCCAGAAGGTTAACTCTGCTCTGCTATTTATTAATTTGAGGGACATTAAGTATCCTGCCAAGTCTCTCTGAAATAAATTTAAGAAAAAGAATATTTGGATAGCCTAGATTAGAGATACACAGAAGTATTTAGTCATTTTGCCAAATCCCTTTTTAAATATTATTTCAAGCCAAAAAGTAATATGCACAAAAATCAATAAATTGCTTTCCCTTTGGGAGGTTTTACTTTGCCATTGTTTTCTCAAGTATCATTATTATATGTTATATAGTCTATTGTATATTGTCTATTAACTTCTATTATTTATTTCTTATTATTATTGGAGGAGTTATAGTATCATTGTTTTATCCTTTTTGAATGGAAACAAGAAGTTAGTTACCACAAAGGGCCTTGAGGAGAAAATATTTTTTTCCCAAAATAAATTGCATTCTAAATCAAAGTATAGGTGTTTCAACTGGCAAGCTTTCCTCTCTGAATATTCAGTCTTGGGGTCTTAGCTGAAATTCTAAAATGCAGGTCAAATCCTCAAGACCTTTGCTCATTCTTGCTTGTTTTTCCTTCCCTGCTTCCTTCAGAAAGCTCAGAAAGTTTTCTGGCTTCTCCCCATCTCAGCATCTGTCAGTCTAACATAACTATCACAATAGGCCGAAGAAGGACAGGCCAAAACTGCTCATCAATAATGTGATTTTTAAAGAACTAAAACAAACAAACACACCTGATTTCAGAAGTCAAAAGATCAAGTTGAGGGAGGAATTTCCTTGCCTCCTAATGCTGACAGTTCTCCTCCCTCCTCTTCTTCCTCTTCTCCTTCTCCCTTTTCTCCCTCTGCCTTCGTTATTTTTTTCTTTTTCTTCCTCTCCCCTTTTGCTGCCTCTTCCCTTCTCCTCCTTGATTCCCTCATTCTCTTTTCTCTTCTCCTCTCCTAGTTATTTTCCTATTTATTTATTTATTTATTTAGCTTTTGATATGAAGCTCAGGCTGATCTCAAACTCAAGACCCTCATACCTTAGCCTCCCTGAACATGAAAAGGCGACAGGAATGCACTACCAGCTCAACGCTGATAATGACTTTAGCTGGGAGATATTTTCAATTTTTGAATATGGAACAGGAAAATCTTTTTCTCCAAAAATAAGACTGCAATTGAATTCTTATAAGTCCACCCGCAACTTAAAATGGAACTATCTTGGGCTGTAACCATGATAAGCTTAAAATCATAACAGCAAAACAAACCAAAAAGGCCCAAGCAAACAAGTAAAAAGACCCACTTTCTAGTCCACTGTGGAAGTTAAACAGTTGCATCTCATGGGGTGAATTGGTTTTTTAATATATTTACATTTGGACATCCATGTTGCCCCTTTAAAAGAGTTTAAGGTATTTTGAAAGTGCAATGAGCTTTATATTACCAGTTGTCATTGTGTTGTTTTGGTTATTACATGAGATGCCAGAAACTTCTTTTTTTCCTTAAGTATATAACAGGTACCTGAGAAAGGTGATTGAACTGTTTATTTTAGTACTTTAGATCTCAGAAAAGGATACAAGTCCATGGCTTCATAACTGATTAATACCTGACACCTCATCAATATTTAGCAGACTATATTCATGTAGCAAATTGCAAAGTAAACTAAGTCTTTTGCTAAATTATGAAGTCACAAATGATGACAAGACTCGGGGGAAAGAATAAGATGGAGGTCTGGAAGGTGATCTGACGCTTCTTAAACATCTCTTGAGAGTATCTGGGAGTCTTTCAATGTGTTGTCATAGCCTACCAACTTGGCTTGTCCTAGTGGCTCAGGGAAGAGCAGCCTCTTCCTTTGCAAATGCCAAGCCCTCACTCTCAGCTGGCGTTCACATGTCAGAGAGTGTATCTATCTTCCCATCACTTTTCAGACTGGGAGAATCAGTACATCACAGGCATACTGTACATACCACAGTATCTAACACTCCAGCACCACAGATAAGATATAATCCAAAAGGCTACAGAGTGAAAGCCCTCCAATGCAAATTTCCATCAATGAGAAGGAGGGAAGGTAGGAGTTGTCAGATCAATTTCCTCTTCTTCCTGTGGTCCAACTGCTTTGAAGCATCATTTCTTTTTTTGTTTTTTTTCTTTTGTCTTTTTGAGACAGGGTCTCCCTGTAGCCCCAGCTGTCCTGGAACTTGCCTCTGCCTCCCAAGTGCTGGGATTAAAGGCATGCACCACCACACCTGGCTGAAGCATCATTTCTTAATATAGTCTTTCTGCAAATGTTCTACTAGAGATATTCCTTGGGTACCCAGCTAAGTCTCTTTACTATCATTGCAAAGCAGTGACCCATGCAATGTCATTACCTGTTATCCTTATTGTCCATTCTTCCTGACCTTCTAAGTAAAATTACAGAAGCCAATCCTTGCCTCAGTGTCATTTTCCTGTGGACCTCAGTCAGACACCATGGGCACCATGAAGTCTTCTGAGAAATGGCTCTTTTAACAATGTGCATGAAGTACTGTTTGACTCTTAGAAAAAGGATACAGAAGTAAGAAATATTGCTGAGGACTTAGGAGTATAAGGCTTAAGACATTAAGGTCCTGGTAGCAAAGGATGGCAGATATGTGCATCTTTCAGAGCATCAAGGGGTCACTCCTTCCTATACAACAAGGTCTCTCCTTTCTGTACTGCAGTTCCTGTACAGGCCAGGGTGGACATGGGCAACCCTCAGGGACCACTGGATGACAAGTCCAACAACAAGAGGCAGCCCAGCCTCCATGAGCCACCCAGTCAGTGAACTAAACTGATGAATACATAAAGAAAATGTGATGCATATATACCATAGTATATTATTCAGCTCATAAAAGAAGGAAACCTGTGAGAACTAGAGTGAAATAAACTAAAGACAGAAAGACAGATCCACCATGATCCCAGTTAAATTTGGAACATAAAAAGGCTGAACATTTGGGCAAACAGAGCCTGAGAGAAGATGGTGGTTACCAGAGGCTGAGGGTGTAGGTAGAGTTGGAATGATGCTAGTTAAAGGATACAAAATTTCAGTGTCTGGAGAAGTAAGTTCAGGAAATCTATCATGCAACAAGGGACCATAGTTAAAAACACTGTATTGTGGATCAGGAAAATGATTCTGTGGTAAAGGCACTTGAAGAAGGCTGACAAGCCTATATTTGATTTTCAAGACCCACATAGTAGAAGGAGAGAACCAACTCCCACAAGTTGTCCTCTGACATCCATAGATGCACCATGGTATACATGTGCCTACACACACACACACACACACACACACACACACACACACACAGTAAATATAATAAAAATGTAAAAATAATGTACTGTATTTTTAAAAATGCTTGGCAGATTGTATTTTTTAATAGTATATTATTTTTATTTTATATGTATGAGTGTATTGTCTGCACGTATATAAGTGCACCTGTGTCATGCAATGCTCACAGAGTCAGAAGGCAGCATCAGATTCCCCTGTGTTGCCCGAGTTCTCTTAGGGTCCCTTGATCCTGGTGTGGGTAGACAAACCATATAGCACATCTTTATTCAAATTTTTCATAGTTTATATCTTTGTGGGGGAGGGTAGCAATTTACAAAGAAATGAACACCTGACACCCAGCACCTAGCTCTGTGTGGCTCAGCCTGCCATTCCAGATTGCTTCTGCACCCACCCACAGTCTCTGTTAGCATTTGCCCACACATTGTGGGCCCACAGTCTTGCCCCGGGTCAGTAAATACCCCTTCTTGTGTCCACACAGGCAAGGCACTGGGGCCTTCTTTCCACGCCACTGCTTCTGTTCCAAGATGGCCCCAACATTCTCCCTCTGCAGCTAACTCTCTGCAGTCAATTCTCCACAGCCAGCCCCACCCCTTGGAGGAACCAGGCCCCCTGGGACACACTCCACCCCTTTCCTCTGTTCTTACAATCTTTCTGCCAATTTTCCACTAAGGTCCCCGAGCCCTGGAGAGGGTAACAGATGTAGGGTGATCTCTCTTGTATCATGGTGAGATAGTGACTTCTTGGGCCTCCCCATTATTCATCTTTAAGCCATGGCCGTTGATCTATCTCAGTGGTGTTTCTTCTACTATAAAGACAAATCAAAGTAGACACATCTAAACAAACATGAATGTAAATACAAATGCCTAGAAGATATCCCAGTAGGTGTAATATACTCATTAAACAGTATACTTGTAATGGCTTCCCTGCTAGGGCTTGTAGCCTTTTTTGACACAAGGGGTTGGCCTGGTCTACAGCCCCAGATGTGTGTTCCATCCCTAGGAGAGGACCTTATCCAATTAGAAATTTGTCAGTTGTATGTATGTTGCTCAAGTCATTATTGCACTTGCAGGCATTACTTGGCATATCCATAGTGTGCAGCCCATGGGCTCCATTGTTGAGTAGAATCATAGAGTATCCTTTCTTCCCCAACATCTGCATAGTGCCTTCTGGCACTATGAACGTTATCCATCCAGTGGCATGGAGTTTTTTGGCTTAGTCTCAGTTCCATCTCCTCTTCTCCTCCCATGCTCACATCATGCAGTGTCTTCAGCAACACGGCCTTACTGACCTTTCTAGTGTACAACCGACATTAGTGGCAATAGCCTTGGTGAATTGGAGGACCTCTAGGATCTCCCTCTCTGACCAACAGCTCATAGGGGGGCAACCCACCCTGGGTACTGTAGGTATTCTTAACAATTGTATAGTTTGGGAGCCTCTGTTTTTATGTTATCTAACCATAAAACTCCCAAGAATCTTACAGCTATAACCAGCTTTTGCTTCTTCAGGTATTTTTAAAATTGGTTTCACATCTGTAAAATACTCAAAGGAAGGTTAACATCATATATTAAATCAATCATAGACAAGATCTAACACAGCATGGAAAGGTTTTATCCATCCATATTAACTGTTTTCTCCATAGATCCTTGTTAGGTACCATAGCATGGGTATGCGGCATTAATTTGGTTAGTTCTTACTATTTTTAGTTATGCCTTTGGAGTCATTTTGCACTTGGGGGATTTTACATAGAGTCTCTTTGTATTCTTTTATCCTTGATACAGTTACAGGTTTTGGCTCCAGTTGCCTGACCCTGCACTGGGATAAGGAGGCAGGGAGTTTCTCTTGTTCCCACTGCATGTGTTGGGTCCCTGAGTCAGGCAGGTCTGCCCCTTGACTGTAGCCATATCGGTTATCTCTCCATTGACCATTCGTGGCTGCTGGGGGTGGCCTTGGTGGGAAAAACTGCTACCATCCCTAGTAAAGCCTTTATCAGAAGAGAAATGCACCTTATTTAATCTTTGGGGATTTTTTAACCACCCTTGGGACAGTTTTTATCCTTTGAATGCCTTTTGTAATCTGTTCTTCTGGTTTTAAAGCCTTCCAGAATCTCTTTAGTACCAAATTTGGTTTTCTATCAATTTTTTCTCAGGGAATTTGGGATTGACATAAGTCTTGACACATTTGTCTTTGAGTAACCCAAATGGACCATTTTTTTCTGTCTGGTCTTTTATATATCTCTTGTAGGGTGGTCTGTTATTCTACAGGCATGTTTAACATTCTAGTTAGAATCATTTGGATCTGTTAAAGCCTCTCTCACTTCACAAAGATCCTGTCCCATTAAAGGGCTTAGTAAAACCATTAAAGCTTCACATCATTTTTGAGGTCCCAGTTGAATTAAGCTTTCCTTTATAGCTCTGGTGAACACAATCTTATCTGACCCAGTGAACTGGATATCATATATTGCTTTTCTCATACCTAGTTCTCTCAGTAATGCCTGTTACTCCTTTATAGTCCTCCAGCCTTTGTTAATTATGGGAGTTTTCCTTGGTGATGACCATGTATCTCTAATGCCTTCCATCAGCCATCCCACTAAGGACTGCTCCCCGCTGCATTGGCCTAGGTTGAACAGCCTATATTGCAAGGCCAGATGGGTGGTTATATAACTCAGCTGTGCAGCTTCTGAAGGGCTTAAACTGATGTCCCACACTCTCACAAGCCACGTGGCTAGGGGCTCTTTGATTGCTTGCTTGTAAGTTTTTCCTAGTTTTAACAGTTCCAGTGTGGAATATTTTCTAGCTACAGCACTGTTAGCTTTTTTCTCTTTTTGTATCAATGGTTACATCTGAGGGGCAGCTTTAGCTACTTTTATTTTTAGGTCATCTCCTTTTTACTATTATCTGTCTTTTCCTCTGAGTCCTTGGACCTTACACAAGTTAAAATGTCCCATTTTTTTTTTTCTCTCTCAAGCTCTGTGACTGGTTCTGCCAGTACCTCCCTAGCCTTTTCAGCTTTCCCTGCCTTGGGCACATCTTTTATTATGTAAAGTGGCCACACCCCCTCTCTGGGTTCTTTGCTTGTGCCCGTGGGGCTCTCAATAGTTCTTCTAGTTTTTCTATAACCTTTAACAAATCTTCATATATTTGAAATTGGGCTGTTTCCCCACATTTACAACACAGCTGTGGTCCACACTTTTGTATGGCTGGCCTCCTTTTAGTTACATATTTTATAATCCACTGCAAAATTCATATCAGCACTGCCATTAGCTCTCTAGCTTTTTCCAAACTCCTGTGGTTTGTCATTCCTGGCACCATCATCCTGCCGACTGTGCCAATTTGCTGCCCTAGTTCTCTTAGGGTCCCTTGCTCCTGGCACGGGTAGACAAACCATATAGCACATCTTTATCTGAATTTTTCATAGTTTATATCTTTGAGTGGGGAGGGGAGAGACTTACAAAGAAAACACCCAACACCCGGCACCCAGCTCTACATGGCTCGGTCTGCCATTCCAGATTGCTTCCATGCCTGCCCACAGTATCTGTTAGCTTTCGCCCACACATCATGGGCCTGCAGTCTTGCCCCAGGTCAGTAAATGCCCCCTCTCACATCCATGCAGGTGAGGCACCAGGGCCATCTTTCCATGCTGCAGCCTCTATTCCAAGATGACCCCAACACTCTTCCTTCTGTGGCTAACTCTCCACAGGTCAGTTCTCCACAGCTGGCCCCACCCCTTGGAGGAACCACGCCCCCTGGGACACACCCTGGAACTGGAATTATGGACGGTTGTTAGCTGCCATATGAGTCAAACATGGGTCCTCTGCAAGAGCAGCTGGTGTTCTTAACCACTGAGCCATCTTTACAGCCCAACAGGGTGTATTTTAAATGTTCTCATTACAAAAGTTAGAAATCTCTGAAAAATAATTAATAAAAATGTAACTAGAGAGATTTAACTATTTTATAGGCTTAGGAGACAGTAATGTGTGCTAGGAAAAAGGAAAAACATATCAAAACAAACAGAAAGGGCACTGAGGTAGGAATCGGGAGACACACCTCAGGTATAAGACAGAAATTAATAGTAACTATTCTGTCAATCTTAACTAGTTATCAGGAATATCCAATGAGCTTGGCACTTGAGGTGCCAATTGCTAGCCACTGTTTGGCTACCAAGTATCATTATTTATATAACTGCCACTTTAGGAAGTAAGAAGGCATTAGAATCAGACAGAGGCTCAAATCCCAATTACCCTACACCAGAACAGAATGATCTTGGAATGGTGACTTCAACTTTTTGAACCTGTTCTTCATTTTCAAATGTGGCTAATCCTATCTGGGAGCTGATACAAAAATAAAAGAGCATAATGTTGCCAGATACAGCCTTTGAATACTTTGTTCATATAAGTCTGTTTTTTAAATGTGATTGTTTAAGATGAACAGATACTTACTGAGATTTCAGCTGGAGTTTGACAAATGGGATACTGTCATTTATTTAGTAAACCAAATAGATCTTTAATGCATTATGTAAAATATGTACTGCAAACTAAATCTAGTCTCTGATGAGGATGTCGTCTGTTTTCTGATGGCCGATGAGACCCAGGAGGACGCACAGTTTCAGCCAATGAGAAAGGCCAGTATCACTGATGCTCACAAGCAGGGACATCTCAGAACACAGAACCTACTCCCAAAATACCAAAACAGCACGTCGCAGAAAAAAAATGAATGATCCCTGGTAAATAACCAAAAAGTGAGGGCATACTCTGCAAAATGTTTACAAATGACAGAGAATACCAGAGTAGACAATTTAAATCAAGCTTCAAAAATAGGCAAAAGATGGGAAAGAGCCACAAGACAGCTTTTCCAAAACCCACCGGATTTGGTTTTTTACTCAGTTTATAAGGTTTGCAAAAGGGTAAAATAACTGTGGTGTTTTTGTCAGGGTTGCTGTTCTGTTTCTGATATTCTGTTTTTTTTTTTTTTTCTTAAAAGAAAGCAGCAAAGCAAGGTTGAAACCCTTCCCCTATCACCATAATATAGAAGAACTTAACCAGGAAAACATATGCCAATGTCAGTTGGTGTGGTGGCTCATATTTGTAAGTTACAGGCCAGCCTGGTCTATGCAGTGAGATCTAGGACAGCCAAGTCTACATAATGAGACCCTGTCTCAACAACAATCCCCAAAATAACAATAAAACACTAACCACCACCAACAAACCCCAACAAACAGGAAAAGATACATACCAATGTCAAAATAGAAATAACCATGACCATTTTTCTCAAACAAAAGCCTCTTGGAAGAATGAGGGACTGGAATATGATGAACCAAGAAATTTACAGGCTGGAGTAAGAAAAAGAAAGGGAAATGTGTCCAGTCCAGGTCCACAGTTTCATGTCCATGTAGGGGTCTCCTGGTGCAGAGGGTTGGGAAGTCAGCTGCCTGCTGTCAAGTGATTTGAATTTTTGGACATTATGTTGAAATCTGGGATTTCCATTACCTGCTCTTAGGAAAAGCTCTCCCATATCTGCCATCCAGTTCTGTTTCCAACACCCTTGCAGTCACCCTCATCCTTTGCTCTGTACCTGTGTCATTCTAGACTCTTCAATTCTCTTTGGGCCAATTATAGCAATTAAAAAAAAAAAAGTCATTGATTTTCTGATTGGAAAAAATACAAATAGGAAAAAAATTGAGAATGGGTGGGGAAAATGAGGTTCATCATACCTGCCTATCACCACAGGTGCCTCATTAGGACTGATTTATGTTGGGCCAAGTTAGAAAATGTTTTTTACCAAAACAATCCAGTCCTAATTCTTAGAGCTGTGTAGCCTTTCACCCTCAATCTGACTTGAACTACTAACATGATTTAAACTCTGCAATGCACACATTGCCCAAGGCAAGGATTTAAAGTCAGAGTCAAGTTTGCAGTCTTTTACAAAATATACTTTCTCACCCCCTGTCACTTCTCTAGTTACCAAATCTTTTCCAATCTGTCTGGACCTTCAGGGGCCCATGCATAAATCAGGAAAGATGTGGATGGAAATGGCTTCCTTTTCTTCAAAGCAATGTGCACCCACCTCAATGGAGTGCTAGCAGTCCATAATGGTGCATGTGGTTTCCATTATGTCAAAGAAAAGCCTGTCCTCACTACTCCAAATAGTCTGTGGTTCATAGTATTGTAGACTCTCCTCTGGACAAGCACATTTATAGAAATCTGAGGCCTCTGGGGTAAAGTCAAGGAGGGAATATCAGGGACAGGGGAGGTAGCTCAGTGGGTAAAGTACTTCCTGTACAAGCATGAGGACCTGAGTTTGGATCCCTGGCATCCAAGTAACCTCCAAGCATGGCAATATTTCTGTAATCCTAGTGCTAGGCAGGTAGGCCAGGGAAACAAAAGCTCCTAGGGCCCTTTGGCCAGCCAATCTAATTGGAGTGGTGAACTCCAGGTTCAGTGAGAGACTCTGGCTCAAAAAACATGAGGAGAGTAACCAGAGAAGACACTCACCACCAACCTCAGGCATGGGTGGGATACACATGCATACAAAAACATACAACACATACACACACGCACACACACACACACACACACTCACGAGAGTGTTTAGTTTCTCAGATTGAGTCTCTTATTCTGACAGACATAGGAAGACCCTAATAGTCTGGTAACTTGGCATGGTCTCTGAAAGAGATTCTGTTGTGGTATTTCTGACTTTAAATACCACCATCCTTTAGGGACTTCAGACTCTGAGGCTGTTTTCAGCCTGAGCCAGAATGGTCACGAAAGGCCTGGGAACAGACACGAGACATGAAGCTTTGCAGCAACAGTGGTAGGTTCACAGCTTTTGTTCCTTCTCATTCTTTTCCCCTCCCTCCTTTTCTGTTTTCTCCCCTCCATCTTCTTTCCTTCTTCCACTTCTCCAAATCTTTCCCTCTCTCCCACTCTTTTTCCCTTCAATATTTTTATGTTGTTGCTTTAACTTTTAATTTTGAATTTTATGTTACACTCAGCATGCTAAGCAGGTGGGAAGGTTGATAAATGACCCATATTTTCCAAAAGCCACATTCCAGCTTCAGGTTTCCCTGAGATTATTTTTATTTTCACTGTGCCCTTTGCTTCCGTTACTGAGGAGCACTTTGACATGTACAGACAAATGGGTTAACTGTCTTAACAAACAGATCTTTATATACTATTGAGAGGTATAGGATAGGGAGACCAAGGACTAATGAGAAAACATTCAGCGGTTCCTTGCAGTGTGAGCATTGAGATGTATACATGAGCTCTGTCTTCCAAATTATAGGCCAGAAGAGGGGAGAGGGAATGGGAAGGGAGGGGAGGGGAGAGGAGGGGAGAGGAGGGGAGAGAGGTTTATGACACACCAAGTCATAATAAACATTTACTGAGTAGCTATGTTCTAGAAACACCTCTAGGTGCTAAACAAAAAAACAGTGAACACAAAGTCTAAACCTGACTTTTAAATCTATAGTGTAAGTGACTAGGTATTTTGTATATGTAACTTTATTTGATGTTTCCAAAGACTCTCTAAACTAGATAATATTATTTCCAGTTTACACATGAGAAAAATAAAACCTCAAAGACCTTAAATTACCATGGTTTATTGGGAAAAGAGCCTTGATTTCAAACCAAGTCTGTCTGATTTCAAAGCCGGTATGCTTTCTATTATATAGTGTGGTATTTAGAGACTAACAAAGTCCTAGGAGATACCACAGGGTGGGACAACAGGTTAAGTGTCCATTGAAGGACCTAGCATGGGG
Source organism: Nannospalax galili (assembly GCF_000622305.1). Lineage (NCBI taxonomy): Eukaryota > Metazoa > Chordata > Mammalia > Rodentia > Spalacidae > Nannospalax > Nannospalax galili. The sequence goes on from NW_008360313.1 coordinate 41,844, forward strand.
CTGGGGAGGACCAAGACAATTTTGTGGAGGCACCAAGTCTGAATGATAGAGAGCTAAGATAAGAGGGAGGGAAAAGTGAGCACACATGGTGCAGACACAGATATGGAGACCCACTTAGGGACTATGGGTACAAACTGCTTAAATGAAAAGAATGATTGTCATAGGAGATAATTAGGAGACAGAGTAAAATTGGGAGGTGAAAGTTGTCTGTGATGTGTCTGGAACACCAGAGTTTGTACTGAACACTGGGGCAGTGGAGCATGCAGGGTTGGACTTAGACTTAGGGCAGTAAATATATTTCTGCTCTATTTTTACTATGAAATCTTCACCTTTCAAAGTTACTTTGTTATCTATGAAATAGAAATCATGGACCTCTTTTCAGATGATTTCAAGAGTCACCAACTAATAATGACTTCTGTAACTCTGACAATTTACAAAGGGCCAACATATGATCAGATTTCCATCCTGGCTATATTTTTAAGACACTCTTGGATTCTTCTTTGCACAGGCTTGGTGTTCATATAACTGGATACATAAGTTTTGAGCCAATAAAACTGGTTGAAGAATGTGAGAAATTTATCTAGTACATGAAGTCATTGTTTCATATTTGTCTGAAGCTCCCAGTGGACTCTGAATACCAGATTTTTGCTCTCCTCTGTTTTCCACATTGCTTGTTCCCATGAGGAGGCTCTTTTGATATCAGCTTGGGGTATATGGAATTCTTTGGGGGTAAAAGGTGTACTCTCTATTATAGAAACTTTTTAACCAGTTCGTTTCCATGCAAAAACTCCTACTGATGCAATAAAATTTGAAGGAACATGGCAGATCTGTTTTACTCCTCTGGTGGAGTTCTGTGGCTGAGCAAATTTGTTGAGCAGCTGGAATTGTTAAGGTCACACTAACATTGAAAAAAGAAGGTCTTGACATTAACATACCCAAAGATCTGAATAATCTTGGGCTGCTTCCAATTTTGAAACCCATTTTTCTGGGCCTTTCATTTCTTCCTTTCTTTTTCCCACAGTGGTGTTGGACTTTCCCCTTTTTCTAATAAGCCCAATTCTATGTGGATTTTAAATTTTCGCCTGCCATAATGCAAACAATTCCTATGGTATAACCTTTAGGTCAACTCTACCAAGTATTATTTACTCAGTCTGCTCAGGAAGAAAAAAAAAAAATCCCTTTCTTCTGCCCAGTTCTTGTGTAATTGCATGAATTCTCTTAGTTGGGTTTGCAAATCCATCCCAAGGTGTACTGACTGCAGAGATGGAGAAGAATTCATTATGCATTCCCTGCTGAAATACTGACCTGCAGTAATGATGGGAAATCAACCACGATCGCCTTGCTTTTCCTTTAGTCTAATTTTGCCTGAACTTTAGACTGTAACTTGTTTTTTGGCTAGATAGCCCCAGGACACACTGGAGTCTAACGAGGCAGGTGCTGAGACCTGGATTTTCACACCATGAAACTGGTAATATTTTTGACTTCAATGCCTTGAAAAGTAGGTGATTTCAATTGCCCTGTTTCCTTTCAGGGGAAAATGCTTTCTTTGCACCTAAACAATCTTCTGGTGCCTTTGACTGACAAGCATATTGTTATGATTATGACTGGACTTCTTGACTCCTGCAGGGATAGCATTTAAAATTTCTTGAGACTGGCACAAATCAAAATATTCATCAACTTAAACTATGTCAGCTAAAATGGAAAAGCCAAAATTGTAGTGTTTTATATCATGTCAGAAGCCTACGAACACAGTGTATGACTCCTTAACTCTTTCCCTACCCCGAGAAAACTTGGAGATTCCCCACATATAACTGAAGGTACTAGGATTTCCCCCCCCCCAAATGATGCCTACTATATAATGCCTCATCTGTATTATCATTGTTAAATTATTTACTTTTATGAGACAGGGTTTCAAAATGTAGCCCAAGCTGGCTTTGACAATCCTGCCTCAGTCCCCGAAGTCCTGGGACAGGAGTTGTATGTCACCACGTCAATGCTAATGCAAAATACAGCTCTCATCTCAAAAGAGTAAGAGAGAGTTTATTCTGATCTAAGTATGAGTGACCATGAGCTGGGAACAAGGTTCAAGTTGTTCTGAATAACCTGTTTCAATGTGGGGGCAGTTACATAAACTTTTTATAGTCATATGACAATAGAAAGTCCTAAATCAATGCTTTTACCAAATATATTGGCAGGGACAGCAGGTAGATGGGTTAGAGCAAAGCAGAGAGGCAAGATCTCTGCTGTAGGTTTCAAGAGCTATTTAATGACATTCTGAACCTCTGAGTTGGTGGAAACTAATGATCAGCTAAGTTACTACATTAAAAAAGGTCTTACCTGACAGTTCAAAGAAAGAGTGTTAGGCCAGACACAGAGGTGGGTGATAAATGTCACTGAGGGGAATAAAGATAGCCTAGGATCATTTTGACTTTCATCAGTCTGTGAAATCTTCAACATGGCTGTGGCTTTTTCCAGGAACATGTGTCTGCACCAAGTATGTAGTCAGTATTGTCAATTTGGCAGGATCTGGAATCACCAAGCCTTTGAGCATTCCAGAGACGGTATTGTCTAGATTAGGCTAATTGAGGTGGGAAGACCTACCATAACTGTGATGGCATCATTCTACAAAGGTCCCAGACTGAAGTGAGCTGAGCTCTCTGCTTACTGACTGTGGACTCAAGGTGACCAGTTGCCTCAAGCTCCTGCTGTCATGATCTCCCTGCCATGATGGATGATATCATACTCTCAACTGTGAGTCGAATTAAATCTTCCTTCAAGTTGCTTTATCAGGTATTTTGTCTTTCCTTCATTCCCCACTCACTGTTAATCTGATAATTCAATGGATTTTTTAATTTCAATTCTGTGCAGAGCACTGTTTGTGAGGAAGAGGAGCTGAATTTGTGCACATAATTTCTCAGTAGTCTGTTAGAAGAGGCATGCCCATAAACAGCTATAAAATAAGCAGTGTAGTTACTATGGCATAGGCATGCATTAACTGCTAAGGATGTTTGAAAAGGTGGACTCACTTCTTCCTAGTGATGCTAAACCAGACACCTAAGTGGTTGTCTGCCCAGTCTCCACTTTTCCCAAGAACTATCCTTTCCTCTATGGGTGGCAGATACCTTGCAGGCATTTTGTGACCTGGGATCCTGATCTTTCTGCAAATGCCTTTTCAGCCTCCTTGATGCCCATTAGCCACACTATCCCATGCAGAAGCCCTTCCATTATAATTCAGATAACAACACAAAAGATTTCAATCCCAGCATGAAAGGACTACAATTTAGGCCTTCCCATAGAGAAGTGAAAGCCAGAAAGAGTGTATGCAAAGTCAACATTTGCAGAAGAATGGAGACCAGAGAGAGCAAGGCTTTCGCAACAACTCTCATGTTTGGTGTTTTCCTAGGCAGGAATCTGTCTGGGACTCCAGTCCTTCCCTTCCCGTCTAGCACCTGCATTTCATTTTCTCTGGGGGAGAGGGCAAACAGAAATAAGTTGATCTCTATTACTTACTTCCAAAGAAACCTATCTAATGCACAAATGCAATGCGGTCATTTCCATTTACCTAAGAATGGGAAAGAGAATAGAAATCTTAATGTAGCAGGCTAATATTTTGACGCATTAACCAATGTGTTTTTTTTCTATGATTTCCTGTTACCTTTGACCCTCCCCCATCTGGGCAGCTAGACCATGAGTCATTCCTTGCCTCAAGGGAGGGTTGTCACAGCAGAACCAGAGAACAAAAGAGACAAATTCTTGGCTTTGGAGTTTAAAAAGCTCAGCTTTAGGCTTTAGACAAAAAAGATTTGGAAGAATATTTGATCCATTTGAGCCAATTTTTTTTTCCTGCCCACGTCAGATAAAAATTCCCCTGGCTGGGATACAAGAGGCAATTCTAAGGCAAAGATAGGGCTAGAAGTCCTGCAGTCACTGAGAAGGATCTCTACTCTTCTACTCCTTCCGCTGGTAAACCTTTGATGAGAGTGTGGGATTTTCAAGTCCTAAGACCTATGCTTTATTTTTGGAGTCCAGAAGATGGCAATCCTGAAATCCTTATACCTAGCATTGTAACAAAGAGGTTGCCCGGCACATGCAGACTGGAAAAGACTAAGGTTATCTTAGATAATTCTCATGGTCCCAAGAGGTCAGTTGAGGTGAGCCTAAAATTCTCTGTGACCCTTGGACAAATATCTAGGCAGCTAAGAGCTGGAGAAGTCCCATGGTTTGGTAGGGTATGATAAACAGTATTCATACGAATTGTGTACCAGTGGTCCCCATATATAGCTTACAGGATGCTAGCATGGACAGATAAGAACCAGGATGAGGCTGGGCATGACAACACATAACTATAATCTCAGTACTCAGAGAAGCAGCATCAGATCCCTTGATTGAAGGAAAGCCTAGAATACCTAGTCAGATCCTGGCTCAAAAACAAGCAAGCAGACAACCTTAAGAACCAGACCATAGCACATATTGAAGACTGCAATTTTGGGAAAGTAGCTCAGCTTCCTTTGAGTAGCAGACCTACAAATCTTTCCTACGTGTACTGACTACTTCTGATACTCATGGATGAAGTTACCTACTGATTCAAGAGTTTAAGACCTGAATAATTCCTAAAATGCTATCCCAAAGATGGGTGTTTTGACATCCTCAGAGACTCTACAAGTTGCCCGAGAGTCAATTTCTTGTGTCTATCCCCAGAAGTTTTTTTCTTCTCTGTATGACCAAATCCAACCAAAAGAGGGATACAAATGCTGCTAGTGCTCTTAAATTCACCGTCAACCTCATTACAGAGTCCAAAAGAATCTTGACTGGTCTTCTAGGCCCACTTATCTTACTGAAAAATAATCTATTACCACTCTAAATCCCACACACTACTCCCTCCTTCCCTACAAAGCATTCAGTCATCCACTACCTGTTCTTTTGGGTACCATACTGCAGATGTCTCCTGTGCTTCTACATGCTAATACATTTTGTATGTATTTTTTTGTCCACCCCTCTACTGTCAGTTAATTCCATAGATTAAGTGGCACATGTGTGTTATCTCAGCCATCGGAAGTCTAAAGCAGGTGCACTGCTACAAGCTCTAGGTCACATTGCAAGTTTTAGGCCAGCCAGGTCTATATAGTGAAACATGTCTCAAAAACTACATTTTTTTTTTTAATTACTATAGTCTTACGAAGTTTGAATTTCTTTACACTACCTTCAGATCTTTTCCTACCTGCAACTTTTTAAAAAACTGTATATTTCTTGTATGAGTGTATTGTCTGCATGTGTGCAAGTGCACCTGTGTAGTGCAATGCTTGTGGAGGTCAGAAGAGAGCACCTGATTCCCCTGGAACTGGAGTTATGGATAGCTGTTAGCCACCATGTGGGTGCTGGGAATTGAACCCAGATCCTCTGCAAGAGCATTCAGTGCTCTTAACCATGGAGCCAGCTCTCCAGTCCCTCCCTACATGCAGGTTTTAAGAGAGAAAACAGAACACCTGACAAAGGGCTGTGCCAAAAGAAGCCCTGATTTCTTTCTAGGACATAGCCTTATCCTATGCCATAGAAGACATTAAGGCACAAATAAAACAATTTCATCCAGACTTTAACTACCTTCTGAAGTGAGACTCAAGAGTATCTGGGGCAAGAATCCAGCAATAACACCTGCTTCCATCCCATGGCTTCTTTCAATTGGGTATTTCTAACTCTGCCTTATGGCTGCTGTGTATCTCACCTGTTTCCTTGGTTAAAGATCTGTCCGCAACAGAATGGAGTTTAGTCGGATACTAGATCCTAGGACTTTCCTCTCTTCTATGAACAGCAGTGGTAGGGAAGGGAAAGTTTAGACTAAAAGGCTCAAGATGTTTGTGGATAGACTCTAAGTGGTACTGAGGCCATGTCTGTGAGTGAGGGAAGTACACGAGGTAAAAAAGCCAACATGGAAAATGACTCAATGTGGTTGCTTCGGCTTGTTTTTGCTTCAGTTATAAAATCCAGGTCTGAACAACTAATCCTAACAGCCTGTAGTTCCATATACATGTTTAGATTTGTAAGTTTCTGTCTGAATTGCTTGTTTTTTGCTTGGCTAAATAAGAGAGTGCCAAGTTCTGTAGAGTTTTTAATTAAGTGAAGGCTCTGGTGCAAATACAGTTTCACAAAGCTGGATGAAACGAATGGCCACATGTACTGTACACATGGCAGTGTTACCCAATGAGTGAAGTAATAGCTCATGAAATGCCTTTTCTAACTCCAATTATTCACTTCCGTCTTCTCGTAATGGTAGTGCACTATACCTCACAGGATATTATTCCACTCCTTATATGAACCTTTGGCCTAGTGACTTGTCCCTTGAGGCATGCTACAATCACAGAAATGTTATTCCTGTCACATCTTATTGCTTAATTATGTCTCTATTTTAGGATCCTGGAGTCATTTGGCTTGGAAAGACTCTGATGTGTAATCTTTGAACGAGCCTCTGTGTTGTTACCCTTCGTTTCTCACTACACCATTTCCATCTTGTTCTGGCTTAAACAATAATTCCCACCCCTTGGTTTGAGAACACTGAGTAATTGTAGTGAGCTCTCATATTCACGCTATTTTCCTTATAGGAAGATACCATCAACTTTGTCCTAACAGTCTATCCTTTAGACTACTGGTCTAAATATTGGAGTTTTTGTACTGGTGAGCACCATGGGTTTCCTAATCTTAAATCTATACTATCCAACCCCCTCCCTTCTAGTTCACTCTTGCTCTGGTAACTAGACTTTTTAAACCCCAAATCTGTACATACTGTCTAATATGGATGTTTTTGTTTTATTTTATAAGATTTTAGTGCTAAAAATGAAAAACATGGTAGCTCTTAGACTCTTCCACTGACTGCCAAACAACTGGACAGAATACTTTAAAAATATCACAAGGATTACCCATGGTTGATATTCCAATTATTTGTTTTGCTTTCCATTACTAATTATGCTGTGCCATCAGCTTTTACAAATGAAAACCTTATTCGCTTAATTAGACTATAAGCTTAAGGAAACGGGCACAGATCATATACCTCCTATGTAGCACTATCTCTATGAGCTGCTCTGGTACAGTTGTTTGATCAATTGCATAGATGACGTGGCACTTTCCAGACAGCTGTTTAGAATTAGCTTATAAAAGCAGCCTAATGTTAAGGTAAAGGCAGACTGGCAAGCACTGCGCCGCTTCATCTCTCCAGAGAACAGTTCCAGTCAGGTCTGGGGTGGACCTATGCTGAGAAGAGGTATAATTACCCTGGACCAAGTGGCCCCAGGTCTTGTCTAGCAGACTGAGTTATATCTATCAGGACCTTTTAAAATGCTGACTTGGCTCCTCAGAAATAGAAAACCCCAAACATCATTTATAAAGGTCACTGGGAATGGTCTCGGTCAGAATAATTTGAGTCGGTTCTGTGCCAATGCAATGAAGGAAGGAGGAAGTGGCTGAGTGCTGAGGTAAATAACCTCCCTGAGACTACAACAAATGCAAACAAAGAGTGAGGGAGGTTTATGGCTGGGCTTTGACTCCATAATACAAATGCCAACCCAGCAATGAAATCTGCAAGGAATTCCTATCACAGGTTTTTATCATCTGACTTGAAAACCAGCTGTGTGCTTGTGAGAACACAGATTTACCGCTTGTAAGAGCTATAATTCAGAATTATGCAGAAGTGAAAATTATAAGGAAAAAAACAAGTTATTTTCAATGCAACGAGAACCATTCTTAAAGGGATTCTGGTCCTCTGAAACCCACAGAAAAGCAAAGTAGTACGGAACCAAGTTTTAAGAACCCTTAAATTCTGGAACTCAAGTTTAAACATATAAAATTTTGTTCTACAGTAAGTGAAAGTTACAACAGTCTCATAAACATTATCTTTTAACCAGAACAAGCAAGTTAACAATGAGTAATTCTGAACCATTTCCTTCACAGAAATGAACAATTGTCATGTACTTGTGAATTTCTATATCGAAGCTGATCGGACATATTGGACAAGATTATATCAGGGCTGCGTGCAGTCAGTGTGTATGGTCTTCACATCAATGCGCCTCCATTCTTGCACACATGGGCTACAGCTGTCTGCATAAAACTGATGCAATACAATTTTGTCACTTATATCTTCACCTGAACACTCAAATACCACCCTAGAAAGGCAAGGGAGTCATGCTTTTCCAAAATAATAATTTCAATGGACCTTTTGTAGCATATTTTAAGTCATTTCACACAGAGACACACACAAAGACACATAGACACACACCCTATATGGAGTTAGGACCTTTTATAGCATAATTGAAGTCACTTCACACACACACACCAAATGGAGTTATAAAGCAAATTTTTAGGGAAATAGATGCAGTGAACTTCATGGCCTGAGTCAGGCAGACAATGTAACAGAGGTGCAGAACGGTACTCGGTGTGGTGGGTAGAACAGTTCTTTCATGATTCTCATTTCTCTATACATTTCTCTATAGACCTTCTAAGCACTTTGAAAATTAAGACTGTACAAGCCTGTATTTAAGCAATATTACAGGACCTCGTTTGTTAATGAATTTTCTTAACAGAACCTCATAAAAAGTAGTTAATTGAATTTACAACATCCAAAATGCATTACTGACAAACACTCTCTGCTTAAGAACATATATTAAACTCTTTGAAACTAGTTTTTTTTCAAGGTAAATGAAGGACCATATTGTAAACACATCAGACTTGTTTATTTCTTAGAAAAATAAGAGTGTCTTGTGCAATACGAAGCTTACAATTTGTATGTATGTCATACATAAATAAAAGCAGCATGACCTACCATGCTTGTGTTTAGAGAAGCCAGTAATGGAAAGCTATACTTGCAACTCAAGTTATAAAAAACTACAAAGCTCATCCATATTACCAGAAGATAATCTTCAAAGAAACCAATTTAAAAATAGGATATCCCTAATTTTTCTCTAAACTATTACTGATATAACTGTCATTTCCTTTATTTCATTTTGTTTTGACTAAAAACGTATTTTTTATATTTTGTAATTTCTGACAGATATTTAAGATAATATTGGTAGATCTTGTGACAAAACTACAATATTTATATATACATTCACATAAAGCACAATGTAGTGATCAAGTATCATGAACAAATTATTAAAGTAATAACGAGCATTTTAACAATCTAAATGCTTTATAGTGGGATAATTAAGATCCAGTACATAAAATATCTATTTTACAGAGTTTCAGAAAGGAAGCACATCATTGTTTGATAGTCAAAAGTGGCAATAGGTGAGTTCTCTATATCATTTTTATCCTCACTTTAGAAATGCTTTTGTTGTCTGAAGTTCACTGATCAATTCACCAATTACAGAAAGCAGAATACTGTGAAAGTAACATACAGCTTATTTGTGTATGTACATCAGCTATCCAAAATTCAGGTTAAACAAGAAACCACTTAAAGGCAAAAATAATGTGGCATTAAGTTGTCTAGTTCCTTATATTAGTTGTAGTTTTCAAGTTGTGTTTAGTAACTTGAGTAACACGCAGAGAATTTAACCTTTTTTTCCTCTTCTTGTCTGTTTTACACAGTAATTTCTGTCTTTCCAATGATTATATAAGTAAGACCATGCATTCTTCACACTTCTCCCACAAGTTAAATGAGTTTAAGTACTGAAAATTATTTTTCACTTTGTTTTTCTGTGTTTACCTGCTAAAAACACTCTAGCCATGCAGTTTTCCTTCTACCACTCTGCTTTCTGTAGTGCTGGAGACGAAGCCCAGGGCTGCAGGCTCTTCCAACCTTTTCAGTTACTTGTATTAACGCATTAATAAGAATTCAAGGAACATGGAAGAATCAAGGTGAAATGTCCCCCTAAATATAAAATTACCAAATTTGGAACTTTGGAATGATCAAACATGTTAACCTACTAAAACTAATCATGGATTCAAACACAATCAGTTTTAAATTAGCTTTATCAGAGACCAGGTAACACCACCTGTCATGTGGCCAGAGCAGCTGAAAAGGTCTTAGGTCCTTGATTTGGGCAGCTGAGTGTAACAGGAGCACTACTGGAATGCTCCCCCTGCCTGTCTACCTCTGGAGAAGAAGCTTGTCTTTCTTGAGGCTTTTTGATCTCTTCAGCAAATCCTAAAGAGACACGCCCGCCAGCAGGCTGACACAACCTTTCTCCAGGGACCACTTGCTTCCCTGCTTCTGCCTCCTGCTCATAAAGCAATCTTTCCACTTCCACCTCCAGTTCCAAAGCCTCCTCATCAGCCTGCACGTCCAGCTGCTGCATCAGCTCCTCCAGCTTCTTGGCCTTTCGGAGCTCATTCTGTTGTATGATCGTGCAGAGGTGTTCAGTGAGTTGCTCTTTTGTCTCAGTCTTGCGCTGTAGATCCAGCTTTGCTGTGATGTACTCAGCCTCCGCCCTGTCAAACCGCTTCCTATCAGGACAGACGCAAAGACTGGTTCATTAGCTTTCAATTGAAAACATATCCAAGAGTCAGAAACAAATTCCAAAATGGGAGAAGAAGATTCCAAAATGGGAGAAGATATGGATACCAACACTTTACCAACAGCATGAGCTAAAATAGGCTATTGATGCTACCATTTTCATAACATCCTTATTTGGATTTATTGCTGATAATGTTGTTTTGTACTTCCTTCTAAAATAAAGCTGTGCTTGAATGAAAGTAGGCTAAGAGTTAACTTAGTAGTCTGCTATCTCTAGGAGAGGGTGGAGGACAGAGAGCTCAGATTTGTAGAGTATGCCAGGTTGTGTGGTATAAATATTACCACTTTGGCTAAATTCAAGTTACTCACATGACATCACTAAATGAAGAATTGGGGAGAAATGGGAAGAGATGCGCAACACCTACTCTTGTAAGCTAACTCAAGACAGCTCTAGCACACACTAGCTTTGGCACATGCTACCTGACACACACTAGCTCAGGCACAAGCTAGCTCTAACACACTAGCTCTGACATACGCTAGCTCTGGCACACTAGCTCTGACACAAGCTAGCTCTGGCATACACTAGCTTTGGCACACTAGCTCTGATGCGCTAGCTCTAGCATACTAGCTCTGACACACACTAGCTCTGGCACATGCTAGCTCTAACACTCTAGCTCTGACACATACTAGCTTTGACACACACTAGCTCTGGCACACGCTAGCTCTGGCACACTAGCTCTGGCACATGCTAGCTCTAACATTCTAGCTCTGACACATACTAGATTTGACATACACTAGCTCTAACACGCTAGCTCTGGCACACACTAGCTTTGGCACAATAGCTGACATGCTAGCTCTAGCATACTAGCTCTGACACACTAGCTCTGGCACACGCTAGCTCTGGCACACTAGCTCTGGCACATGCTAGTTCTAGTTCATGCTCTGGAACACGCTAGCTCTGGCACACAAGTGGTTAAATTTATGAGAGGCAAAACAAGAGACGGAGAGAACATCTGCATTTCTAATTAATGGATCAGAAAAGAAATATCTTGATGAAGGGGTGAACATAAATAGGACAGAGCACACTCAAGACAATGATGCTAAGTGGGGCCAAGATGTAAATAAAGATCAAGAAGAACAGAAAACCACCACATCAGTTTGGGCAGGACTTTTCAATGTCAAAACTGACAATGTCAAAACTGACAATGTCACAACTGACAATGTCAAAACTGACAATGTCACAACTGACAATGTCAAAACTGACAATGTCACAACTGACAATGTCAAAACTGACAATGTCACAACTGACAATGTCAAAACTGACAATGTCACAACTGACAATGTCAAAACTGACAATGTCACAACTGACAATGTCAAAACTGACAATGTCACAACTGACAATGTCAAAACTGACAATGTCACAACTGACAATGTCAAAACTGACAATGTCACAACTGACAATGTCAAAACTGACAATGTCACAACTGACAATGTCAAAACTGACAATGTCAAAACTGACATACAATTATTTCTTGTAATGAGCTGCCCTGTACTTGTAGGGTTCTGAACAGCATTACTGGGATTATCCATTAGCTGCCAGAACCACCTACTAGCTGTGACAACCAAAAAACCAGACATTGCCGACATCTTTTTGAGGGATATTATTGCTCCTAGCTGAAAATCTCTGGGCTAAGTTGTTCTTGGTCTATACTAGTTAACAGAAGACTGATGTTACACATACAAAGGATTTTATGGTTGGGGATACAGCTCAGTGGCAGAGTAACTGTGTAGCATATGAGCCCTTGGGTTCAATCCTCAGAATAAAAAAAAAAAAGAGAGAAAGAAAAACATTTCACCTATCACCACATACACAAGCCATACAGACGAGTAATGCCAGTCTTCTGTGAAGTAGGATAATTTTAGGGGAGAAGCCACCTGAAATCTTTTTTTTCCCTTTTGCATTAGATAGGTACAAAAACTAAAGTCACTTTCTATGTAATGTGCTACTTTTCTTTTTGACAACAAAGTAGAAAGTTTCTTCCTCTCCTGAAAGAAAAGAAATACCAATTTGTCAACTAGTTCTTCAATTTGTTTACCACTAATACTTGTGAAGGCCACATTGGCTTACCAGTTATGATGGTCTATTTAATTTCACTAAATGCAATAAACAGCTTTAACTATATGAGTTATAGCAAATAAGAAAAAGAAAAAAATTACCTCATAATGTAAAATTCTCTATCTTGGCAGGAAATACAGTGAAAATCCTAAAAGGCTTTAGCTTCAGAGAACTAAAGGTTCAAAACTTTGTGGTCATTCCTCATGTATTCAAGTTTGACCATAGGATATAGGGAACAAATCTGAGCTCTCTACCCAAACTAGCTAAGGAAGAGGAAAATACTTTCCCTGCAGGATATAAGAGGCAGTGTCAGAGGCATGTCATCAGAATCACCGGCTATGCTCTTCAGTGCTTAGAAGTCACACTTTTCCTACTTGAGCTTTCCTCTCTCACTCACAGACCAGTCCTGCTACGAGCTGGTCTCTATATTAGCTTCACTCTGCTCAATCTTGCTATGATCCAAAAGGAGAGCCTGGGTCAGCCCAGTTCATCTCAGTTAAACAGTGTTCAAGAGCCAATGTTTAGTCTGTGAATGTCCTGGAGTGGGTACCAGGTGGCCACCAGGGTCAACACCTGAATGAAATATTTAGATTCCTGCAGACAGGTTGGAGAAAAGGCCTCCTATGACTGAAAATTAGTACAGCAACTACGGCAGTTACTTAGCCAAGTTCTGCGTCTGTCTGTAAAAGTGATGGCTAGCAGTGTCACACTGACCCATGGTTTAAGATTCAGCATGGGAATCTTGCCCAGTGCCTGAGAAACAGACTTTCTCCTTCAGAGCATCTGAATAAGAAATTACCGTATCAGTGACATGTATCTAAAATTGCAATTATAGAAAATTTAGGGGGTCTGATGTTATAACTGAAAATTGCTACTTACATAGTACTCATTTATCATTTCTTCTTTTTTACTGTCACCTAATAAATGTTAAAAATGTTTTTCAATAACTTCCTAAGCTAAAAGATGTTATGCTAAAGGAACTGTTGGTACCTGGGTCCCTCATTTCCACACTCAGTAACATAATACCCTGCTTATGAATGCTCTTGCGTCAAGTCAAGAGCTCACTCTGACATTACAGATATATGAATACCTTCTCCCTTTCCCAAAATTCTGTTCTCTCCACAGCTGCAGTATCCCTCAATCAGTCAGCAGAGATTTACAGGCTGGGTTCATGAATACTGAATTGAAATTAACATCTGTAACTGGGTCCCTGGTTTCCACTGGTCTTTCACCCCAGATAAATCACTTAAGATGTCAAATTTTGTTTATTTATTTAAAGTCTTTCTAGCCAGAAACATGCACATATCTTCCTTGACAGAGTGATTTATGTTTAAAATATTGATTAGTTTCACAAACTACATGATTAGCCCGGGGGTCTCCTTGGCTAATATGAAGACACTCTGGAACAGAAGACGGGCATTACACATCAGACAGCAAGAACTGGAAATGTAATTACAGAATTGTTTTGTTATTTCAAGAGGATACAAAGTGATTTAATGTTATTTAAAGATATTAAAAACTGTCTCTTGGTTTTGGTTATCAACTTTTTAAAAAAAATTCAATGTTTAACTCTTTGAATGTCATCAACTCCCACTGATCCACTTTTCATTTTATGGTCTCTTTTCTGAGTAGTTTAAACTATTTGGATGGGTTAACATATGACTTTTGTCCTTTCTTAGAAGTCTCTAAAGAACAAATACTTATTTAAAACCATAGATTAGAGATATTTTTTTCCTTTCTTGAAATATTCTGTTATTTCATTACTCTAGGAGTTTTTCATAACTCATTCTTATTTATGCTAAAAACTAAAAGTGAGAGAATGCCAGAATGATGTACAAGGATGTCACAAGAATGAAATCACTTATCGCCTTAGCTCTGCACTGCTTTCTCCCCAAGAATGGGTAGGTAGTACTGTTGTCTTCACAACTTATTCTTTATTCTTGGTTTTCACTGAACACAACTGATAACTATTTTTTTATTTATCGCATATATTGGAAATAGAGAAAATGAACAAAGACATTTTGCCGCTGTTAGACAAATTTAAATAAGAACACTGTAGTCGGCTCAAACAGCCTCCTCAAAATATTTACTTATTTTTTTAATTAAAAAAATTTTTGCTTTAATCCCAGCCCTTGGGAGGCAGAGTCAGGTGGATTTCTGTGAGAATGAGGCCAGTGTGGTTCATATAGTGACTTCCAGGTGGGCTGGGACTCCAGAGATCCTTTTTTTTTTGGTATGTGTACGAGTGTTTTGCCTGCATGTATGGAAGTATATGCACAGAGGCCAAAAGTGGGCATGGGATCTCCTGGAACTGGAGTTCTGAATGGTTAAGTCACGATGTGGGTGCTGGGAAATAACAACTGAGCCATCTCTCCAGCCCCAAATATTTCTTCATCTGTGGAACTTTTGAGTATTACTTTATATGAAATTAGTTTATAGGAGAACAGATGTGATTTAAGCTGAGCATTTTAAGAGGTCTTCTGAATTACCCTGTTGGATACTAAATACAATCACATGTAACCTTTGAATAGAGAAGACAGAAAAGAAGATACAGGAGGAAATGTGACTGTGGAAACATAGAATGCAGAACTGAGGCCACAAGTCAAGGAATACATACAGCCATCAAAAGTTAGAAAAGACAAGTAATCAAACCAGAGGGACCCACAGAAAGCACAACCCTGCTAACACCTTTACTTTGGGTTTCTAGTCTGAAATGTGAGAGAAGGGACCTTCTGATGTTTGAAGTCATACAGCGTGTGGTAATTTGCTATGATAGTCCTAAGAAACTAACAATGCAGGGACCATGGTGTCAAGTTTAGGTGGTGAAACTGATCATGCATGTGAAGTGTCAAATTCTTAAGTCTTCAGAATAGCCCATCCAAATGAAACAATGAATGAAAAATAAATTTCTAAACATAAAAAGGAAATATGATTTCCTCATGCAATTATTTCAAAGGAAGAAATTCTAGTACTCCTTAAAGATGTAATGATAATCTCTCATCTTTCCATGTTTGTAACTCAAACAAGACTCACAACAAAAGACATTTACTATCCTTACATTCTTATAGTATTTTCTACAATCTGTTATTCTTACTTTTATAAATTATTCAAAAATGATTTACTTCTTAGGTAAGAAACTCCAACCCCACCTAAGGAAATTGTGGCAGAAGATGGCTGCTGGGAGGAGCAGAGACATGAGACTTTTGGTAGGTTAGACAGGTTCCAATAGATGGACTCACACTGAAGGTCATTAAGAGACACAAATTAGACTCTTATCTGCCTTATTATACATATACATGTAGAATCATTAAATTGGGTAGGGGGACAATAAGGAGAGGTGGGCATAAGGGAGGGGATCTAAATACCATCAAATTATATTGTATGAAAACTGCAAAAATTCAATTAAAAAATTTTAAATTACTTCTGTATATGTGCGTATGTGTGCATATGAAAGTGTGAAGTTAAGTCTAAATGATAAATAGTTATTGTTTTTCTTAGCATAACAAAGGTTCAAACAAGTGCTCTATATACA
Organism: Nannospalax galili; assembly: GCF_000622305.1. Classification (NCBI taxonomy): domain Eukaryota; kingdom Metazoa; phylum Chordata; class Mammalia; order Rodentia; family Spalacidae; genus Nannospalax; species Nannospalax galili. The sequence goes on from NW_008360313.1 coordinate 57,927, forward strand.
GACACCTCCAGGGCTGTTAAGTGGTCTGCCTAGCACATGGGGATGCTACAGTTACAGCTGTGCACAGCAGCAACAGCACAGCTATCTCGAGACTGCAGGGGCAGGCTTAGTCTAAGGTTGCTTTATACATGCCCATTTTAAAGAAATGCTGACTATTTACCACATATGAACATTTGTGGATAGCACTGAACCAGGCACTACAGAATGAAGACATTATGTTCTTTAAAAAAAATCTGTTTATGTGTATGAGTTATTTATGTATATTTACTTCATGTGCCTGCATGTATAAGCACATTTATGTATACAGTGCCTGCAGAGGCCAGAAGAGTGTCGGATCCCCTGGAATTGGAGTTAGGGAAGGTTGTTAGCCACCATGTGGGTGCTAGGAACTGAACTTCGGTCCTCTGCAAAAACAGTCAGTACTCTTAACTGCTGCATCATCTCTCCAGCCCCATTATTTCTTACTAAAAAAATAAATAAATAAATAATTCAAGGAAATCTCCCACAGAAACTAAGTGTCCTAAGGATCACCTTCCAGTAAAACTCTGGACACTATTTTTTTATTATCTGAGGTGCTGGGGATTACAACCCATATCTTGCACATGCTAGGCAAGTGCTCGACATTGACCTCTATTTCCTATCCTGAATCACTGTGCTATTTGCAATTCCTCAATACTCATAAATGCCAATTTAGAAAATTCTGCCTTAAACTTATGCATGAACAAGGACACAGTCCTGGCTTCAGACACAAACTTATGGCACCTTTGACTTACCTGAGGAGCTTAGGCTTTTAAAATCAGACTCACATATCAGCATTCATGTACACAGTTTTGTCAGTAACAGCACCATGCAAAGCTGATATATTCAGATTATTAAAGATATAAGCATATAGGATATAAAGCACCTATCTTTACTTAGTAAGAATTCCCTAAAATTTCAGTAAGAATCGGTAATTCTAACTTGCTTATAGTTCTCTGAAGGCTAAAACTGATAATTCCTATATAATATTCAATGTGAAAAATGGAATCTTTCTCTAGCCTACACTAGCACAGAATTAAAACACAACCAGACTATTTTCCTTTAGTACCCAGCACTGTAGGCAATGCTATGAATTATTTGTATAAAAGGTGTAAAAATGACTCTCTAGCAAACTCATGTTGGAAAGAATAAAACGTGCTAAAAAAGCAAGGCTGAGTTTACTTGTAACACAATCTTGGTTACCTCCTGAGCAACTGCATTGACAGAAATCGGGACCTTCAACTTATCAGCTACTGATGACATTAATTTAGGCCATGCGCTGAGAAAAGGAAACCTATTATGTCTCACAGCATATAGTCAAACAGCAATTACCAAAATTACAAGGCCAACCACAAACCTCTTTCTTAAACACTAAACAGCGAATTAAAAACTATCATCAAGCATTTCCGCTTTATTAAGTTGTTATATAAACATTCTGATGCTGTGGTTTACCCTAGATTAATGAAGCATTCTGATTGATTTCTAGTGTTACAGAGAAAGATGCAAAGCTGAGTCATTAGCACAGCATTTCCCTGTGAAAAAAGACAAACCAGGATGATTAAAGCAATGCTGAAGGGACTGAGAACCCTGAAACTGAACTTTTTTTTTTTTTGCCTTTTTATCTGTTTGTAAAGCCCATGTAATTCTTTACATGTGTTTGTTCACTTTAAAAATATTCCACAATAATTTTTTTCTTTATAATAATGCCAGTCGTTGAAACTAAGAAAACGAATGTGTACAAACCACTGTGTACAAAGAATAATCAAACAAAAAGGGAAAAACAAACTTCATGATTCTTAAAGAGGTATTTAAGAAAACATTCACAAGTGTTCTTTTCTTTCTTTTTCTAGACAGAGTCTCACTAAGCAATCAACACTGGCAGTGATTCTCCTGCCTCAGCTTCCACGCAGTGCTGGGATTACAGGCACGTACCACCGTTCCTGGCTTATGTTCAAAGCTTTCACAAAATAAACAAGATTTTCTTACTTTGATGAGAACTAAAGTGAGAATCTGGCTCCAATTCTATGAAGGCCATATCAAATAATCAAAGGTTTTAAGAGAAGGAGCATAGATTTGGTGTTAGAATAATACAGTTCTGTGGCCAGTCAGTCAGGCGTGTAGTTTGTTAGAGCCTGAAAGACTGGGCATCCCAAACATTAACTAGCTGAAGGTTCATCAGGAAAGACTAAAACATAAATAAATCATTTAAGAAATACTCTAATAGGAATTTAAACAATGTTAAGTGGTATGGCAGGCAGCCAACTGAATGAGCACATTGCTTAATGAGGTGTCCATGAGACTTTATTGATGGCATACCTAAAACCTACTAACCTAGCTAGCAAACAGTAATTACCTCAGACTATTAAGAGTTCAGTTTTCAACTCACCGTGCATAAGAATATTCTAGGCTTGCCTGATCAATTCGGTTCCTGAGGATTCCAATGTCAGCTGACACCATGTCATCTAAAGCCTGTAACTCCTTCTGGATCCGCTTCAGTTTGATGGTCTCTGCCTGAGTTCTTTTAGATCTAGAAAATGAGGAATGTGAGTTGAGGGAAAAATACTATATATAAAAAGAAAAGGAAGGTAATTGCATATATACTTACAATTCGTAATTTTTTTTCCAAAAATGACATCTGAGTTTTTCTTATTTTTCAAAACTCCCTATAGTACATACTATTTTCACAAGCAAGGCAAAAAATTAATACTTAAGAAAGTTCCTGATAAACAGTTCATCTGTGGACTTATATCTATTCTGTAAGAAAAGCACTGAAAAACCGTATGGGTATTCCCTTTACAGTAAAGTGCTGAACACAGCTTTCCAGAGTTCTAGGATCACATTCTTCTTCCCAAGTCCATTCTCGCTTTTTATACCTACCTCACATAAGAGCAGGTACCTGTATTAGATGATATTTCCTGTCTGAAAACATCTACATTTTCAATTTTCTATGTCCTATCTTGTTTTCTAGGAACAACTGTACACAGGTCCTCAAAATGGTCTGTGAAACTCAAGCACACTCTTTCCTTTCCTGTTTAAACACATGTGCAGCTGGATCATCTCAGTCCCCTCATCACACCCAAGCACAACATGCACTTCAGAAAGAGAGTAACAAATACAAAACTAAATCTCTAACCATGAATTCACTCTTTTCCAAAATTTCATACACAATCTCTAGGAAGCAGAAGCCCCCCTCCATGGAACCAATATCCTGCAACTTACACTGTTGATTTCTACTGCATTATGCATCCAGCTTTCCTTTCTTCTTAATAAAGCGCACTAACCAGTCAACTCTTTTATATCAAGTACTTCATTATCCATTTATCACTAACATGATCATGGCTGCTCTTCCCTAATTTCTGTCTCTATCTGCGTCTCCTGTCTTAAATCACCAGCAGAAAAGTACAGAACCTACATGTTCTTTTCAAGTCAGGGATAATGTAGCCCAGGCTGGTTTGAACTCACAATCCTCCTGCTTCAACCGCCCAAGTGGCAAGATTACAGGTATGCACCAACATGGAAAACAGAGTGTTAAAATTTTAATAAAACCCTCAGTGAACAGTACTCTTCTACAGTAAAGACTAAAATGCCTTTTTGGAATATCATTTGGAGGAAAACAAGAGGACTATTCTTATACATTTTTTTCTTTTCCTTGAAATAGTAAGCCTATCAATGAACTGTATTTTTCTCATATACGAAAGATCTAGTAGGGGGCGGGGGAAAGGATCTTTTTCAACGTCAAATACATACTTATCTCTGAAATTCTTTATACCTATGTAACCTTCTCACCTGTTCTGTCCTTACATCAACTCAAGCCTCAAGCAGTTTAACAGTTTTGCTACTTTTCTGGAGAGGTCTTTTTTTTGACAGGGTTTTGTCAGATAGCTGTGGCTGGCCTCACACTTAAGCAGTCTTCCTGCGTCAGCCTCAGGAGTGCTGAGATTGCAAGCATGTGCAACCAGGCCAAGTTGGAGATCTTAAAATGTCATTGACTATTTACTTGCATTAGGTTCACTCACTACCTTATTGACTCAGGTAAGTTTTCTAAGGCCACAGGAGATTAGGAACTATAAACTAAAAGGGCAGGGAGAGTGGTAGAGGCAGGACGGATGATTTGAACGGGGAATGAAGCTGTTTAGGGCCAATATAATACAATAAGTGAGAGATTGCTGACAAACTAACACTGAGGGTATGAGAAAAATCAAATCTCATATAAGGCACATGATGGCTACTGTGAGTCATCAATAAAATA
>NW_008360313.1:62379-78537 GCF_000622305.1 Nannospalax galili
TATATATATATATATTCTAGCAGTATAGGAAGGGTAAATTATTTAAGAACATGACAGTAAGAAACACAAGATTTGTGGCAGTGTAAGTCACTTTGTACACTCATTCCTCTACAAGTTCAATGGCTGAGGCTCTCCACATCAAAATTAAAACCTGCATTTGCTGCTCACTTACACACACTGGCAACTACCTCTTGCTTCCTTCATGAGAATATACTAACAGACAGCTATAGTAGACACTGACGCCAGTCCTTCACATACAAATGCACCTATGAATTTATTCTGATCCATTCCTAAAAATATCCTCTCTAGTAAGTAAAAACTATGCACTCAGTAGAACTTGCTGCAAAGAAAACATCAGCATATTAGGCTGGGCATGAAGAAATAAACCACACACAACAGAAATGACTGTAGCTCACACACCACCTGGTTCCAATGCCTCACCTCTCTGCAATAGCTTGAGCCAAAAGGGCTTTCTTACGTTTATTTTTCTCTTCCATTAGTCGCTGTTCTTGTTGGAGGACTTCCCAACGAGATTTTTCTTGCCTACAGAATTTTAAAAAAGGCATAAAAATGAATTTATGAAAGCAACTGCTACCCTACCCCACACCTTAGCAGTCTGTCTCCTATGTATAAAATTTAATCAGGCAGATTACATATATTTTCTTTCAAAACTTCTCTTCAAAGAAACACATCTGCAGCTCATTATTCTGTTCTAGTAGGAACAGAGACCATGATCTGAAGTAAAGAGGCTTCTAGAAACTGTACCTTTGAAATCTATTATATGGATATAATCCTGGAACCTACAAAATGCAAGCCCAAGTACCATATTTTTTCAGGAGTACAAAGAACAGTGTATGTGATTATGTGTAAAATGGAGGTCAAAATGCATTGGTCTGCAGCTATGCCCTGTCATGCCTTTCAGAATTCCTCCAACGAGAAGTCCCCATGACTGTAACGTCAAGGGTAATATCAATGTTTGTTTCATACATTTCTTTTTTCACTTTGTTCACTTTTCTTCAACCCTTAAACGGTTTAAAAAGTGCAAAGTACGCTGGGCTAAATAAAGCCGAATGGAAATGGACTAAGGCAAAATGTCAACGATTTGAAAATGCGTACTGTCATCCGCTATATCCAATTCTGAAAAAAGTACCCAAAATTTTCCATAAACCCACAAAGCTGCCATCAGTTAGTCAGGCAACAGCACAACTCCTCCCTCCTCATGCTGGCATTTCTTCCAGCACTAGGAACCGCTTCTAAAGCTGTGCTTTTCTCTCTGCTTCTGCAGCTTGCACTCCAGGGTGGCATGGCTCATTTCTCACACTTTCTATTGCAAATTCTTCAGCAGGCATTTCAGGTCCAGTCCACCTGATTTTCTTTCCCAAATTACAACAGTGATACCTGTCATTTTTCTAATCACTACTTTGATCAGGACATTTCCCTTTAGGCCTCCCTATGATGCTAAACCAGGAGGTGGGGATGCGCTGTGTTTATCTCCTCCTTCTCTACTTCTTATTTCTCTCCTCTCTAGCCTACTCTTGGCCTCTCAGAAAGACAAGATGTCATCACTGACAATCTTCTTTCCCATGGTTTTCCTCTCAGGAGTCTTCCTTTCATCAAAGGCTCCTCAGATTACCTGTTGCCTATTAAGATTATCTAAGAGATAATTTTTCTAATGATATCTAGTCTAAGATGCCCAACTCATTAACATATTCAAAGCCATCCTGAGCCATACAGTGAGACTCTGTTATAAAAGAAAACAAAACCAAGCAAACAAAGTGTCCAGCTCAGTTTAAACCTACTCCTAGACATATTGGTCTCAGGACTTTGTGGTAAAATAGGCTTAAAGCCTTTGAAATATATTCCTTCAATATTTGTTTCACAATTCATGTGGTCTTTATCTTATCAAAATGAATTCTTGGTCATAAATTTCTGGTAAGTAGGAAATACTCTAAAATCACAGTACAGAATCTGGACCAGCAGTGTGAGAACTACCTCTGAGATTGGGAGAAACAGACACTTTGGAGAAAAAACAAACAGAAAGGAAAACAAAAACAAAAGCCATCCTTTCTCTTCATTACTAAGAATTCACAAGTCAGCAAATGGCAATTTCCATATAAGTGTGACTAAATTATGTAGGTTCTAATACAAACACATGTCAACTCTATTATTTACTAGTTGTGTGCATGTTGGTTTAGAAACTCTCCCCTCTCCCTTTCCTCCCCTCCCCTACCCCACCCTTAATTTGAGATGAGGTCTTGTTATTATATAGCTTTAATTTGCCTGGAACTCACTGTGTAACTCAGGCTGGCCTTGAACTTAAGACCCTCTTGCCTTAGCCTCCCAAGCACTGGAATTATAGGTTTGTGTCACTTTGCCCAGCATTAGGAAGACAATATCTTTTTAAAGGTGAAAATAATAAGCTTGCATCATAAGGTTGTTGAGAAGACTAATTGACATAAAACATATAAGAGCCTAATATTTGGCTTATTTAGTTGGTACCTTCAATTGTTTATTGATATTTTTAGGCACGAATATAAAAGAGTAAATGTTAAAACGAATCAAACTACATTTCCTCCAAGTCCATAGGGGTGGGGGATGAACAGTCTTACAGACTTACTAACAATTCCATTTTCTTTTTCTCCAATTTGCAATCTGGCTTTGGAGGTAGAACCTCAACATTTCTGTGACCATCATGGGAATTCTTGAGTCCTGGTTCCCATGGCTGACTTTCAATACCCAGTGGCTTTCCATTGCCAGTGGGAGAGATATGTGTACGAGGAGTCGGGGAAGAAGAAGGTGATTTCTGAGAGTTAGATCCCTGCTTTGATGCAGAGAGCAGCTGCTCTGGAGGTAATGAGCTTGATCCATCTTGAAGACCAAGTTTTTTGCTTTGCTCTAGAAGGGCTTTTTCTCGTTGAAGTTGCTGTCGAGTTTTTTTCACAGGGAGACGGCGCTGAGGTTCAAATGGATCTACATGAAAGAGAATGAATGAAAATTCCTTTGTGTGAACAGCTAATGACTACCATTTCTCCAAAGAAAGTAAAGCACTGGCATTAAATTTTGACAATAATTCTAGAGGCCCGTCCCTCCCATTCTCTGTCCTGAAAGCCCAGGAAAAGGCAGTCAGTTTCCTAGGGTTCAACAGCTCTTACAGAAGCCTGTTAACATTTAACAAAACCTAGTCTAGCTCTTAATTCCCCTGTAGAAGAGATGCATTCCACTGAGAAGGCAAGCTTTCCTTTTCAACTTGATTTGATAACTGTCAAAAGAATACTTTTGATCAAACTAGGTTGACACCTAGTTCACTGAAATTCTTTGAAATACTGTTTATTTGATTCATAGTTTTACCTGTTCCCCTGAAACAAATAATGGCTAGTTTTCAAATGTGACAGACTCTTAAATTTTGTTTTAAAATGATGCTAATTAGTTCAAAACTTTTATCTTAAAGATCAAGGTTGTATTTCCCAAAGACCAGATAAGATGTAATTAATGCATTCAAACTAATTTTAATAGTAGCCTGAAGAAAGCAACAGAGAAAGAGAAAACAACTAGAGGAATATTTTTTAAGTACAAACTAAATAATACTTCTATAAATTGTTTTGTTTTCTGACTACTCATATTAATGTTATCCTCTTAGGGCAGACAATTAGGGAATTTAATTTTCATACTACATTTAATATAATCTGTAACAACCTGTCTATATAAAATTGTGAGTCCTCATAAATGAGCAGCCTAAGTCTGGACATGTTACACAGGGGTACAGCATTTGCCTACCATCTTCAACACCTTAGGTTTAAGCCACAGGACCTGGAAGAAAACAAAAATGAACAAAAAGGCTTGTCAAATAGAACTTTTAAATTCTCCACACTGACCTCTGAAGGAATACCAGTTTATCAATTTGAATTTCTCAAAGCAGAGTTGAAAGCTCTATAGTCACTGTCCCACCTTGGTGTCAGGCGAGCTCATTCATCTCAGGCAAGCCATTTACTTAGTCCACACATGCTTTTTCATCTGTCGTACCAGTTGAAAACTATCTGCTCCTCTTAACTCATAGAGAGGATAGAAGATTGAGATATGTATAGAAAATGTTTTTAAGAAGATAGACTTTCTATCAAAAGTAAATGTTATTGTGTTATCTTGGACTATGATAATTAGTCTCAATCATCACAGTGATGAGATTTAGAATAATCTGGGAGATGGGACTCTGGGCAAACATGTGGGGGATTTCCTTGATTAGGGCAATTGAGGTGGGAAGACCTGCCCACTGTGAGTGGCACCCTTCTCTGGGCTAGGATCTTAGACTATGTGAAAGGGGAAAGTGAGTTAAACATGGGCATTCACTACCCTCTGCTTTCTGACTGCAGAAGCAACATGACCAGCAACCTCAACCTCCTGCCTCCAGGACTTCCCCTTCATGATGGACTGTGCTTTCTAACGGTGAACCACAATAAACCCTTTTCCCCTTAAGTTGCTTTGTCACAACAACAAGAAAAGGAACTACAATACGGAAGTTCCCAGAAACACAAAGCAGCCTCCTGTATCTTGCAATAGGAACTTATTGTTGGTTATTGATCTTATTTACATCATCAGAAAATGTCATTTAGCCTGTTTTAAGTTCCAACTGAAAACAATAGCTGAATAATTAATAATTACATTTTAACTTAGCTACTGTAGTTTCTATTTTATTTTACGTTTTTACAGAGCATACATATAATGTTTAAAATGCTATTTTTTTCCTCTAGCAATCAATAAACAATCCAGGTCATGTAAAAACTGAGTATATTATTTAAATACTAGGCACCTGAAGCTGTAAATATAAAGGAGACTAGGACCAAATGGGAAGTATAAATTTAGCACAAAGGAGGACTATTCAGAGTCATTTCTAGTTAACTGCTGCCATTAAAAAAATTTAGGTCAATGTGGCCAGAGATTTTGATTTTTCACAATTAAAAGAATTTTTTGCAACAATGGTTGACAGTATGCACAAGACCCACGCCAACTCAGACAAAAAACCAGCACAGAACGAGGGAAATGGGCAGCAGGCCCAACCCTAGCCTAGGATATACTGGCAACTGATTACTATGGGTGAGAGAGAGACTCTAGAGAGGCTGACTAGACTCCAGTGGATGAACTTGTACCAAGGAACATCTGGGTACAAAAGCTGGACCAGAAAGGACTTAACATACATGACAGAATGCATGAAATCCAGTGGGGAAGGGGCTATGGAGGGGCATGGATGAGGAAGGGGGTCTAAATTTGATTAAGATATATATAATTTTATAAGATATATAAAAATTTGATTAAGATATATATATATAATTATATAATGCACAAAAAAAGATATTTTTTAAAAATTTCTCATAAATTTACAGGTATGTTTTTGGTGCTGGATTGGACCCAGGACTGCACATGCAGGCAAGTGCTCAACCACTTAGTTACGGCTCCAGCTTCTCAACTTCAGATTTTATATAAAACACACTGGCTATTAAATGTAGGAAACTCTGTCAATCACAAAAAATACAGATTATGCTATAGGTTAAAATAACTCTGGAATCTTCGGGAAATATGTTTGTTTTTTAACAATGGCATGTACCAACTAAAGGCCAGGCTGAGGAAGCAACATCATGAGGCCCCGAGGTTCAATCCTCAGCACCATAAACAAACAAACAACAACAACAAAAAACAAACTCAAGACAAATAGATTTTGCTGATCAGTTCCTGGAGACGCTAGACCAACTGTGCAGTCACTTTTAGCCTTCCTAGCCACCATGACAGGGGAAGAATGGGGTAGAGAGGTCTTGCTGAAGGAATTAAATGCTCTGGACCATTAGTTACATACACTTCTACTCACAACCCAATAGTCCTACTTTTAGGTAAGGCCAGTGGGCAGATGCTACTCTGGTAAGCAATACTCATGATTATCATCACTACTGTGGCCAAATAATTGTGTGTGTGTGTATGTGTGTCTATGAAATTAAGCCAGCAGGCTGTTTGTGAGATCTACTCTTCAACACCTCCAACAGCATTTGAATGTGTTGATCATTTCTTTATGTCTATAAATATTTCTAAAATATTTGTTTTAATTTTATAAAAAGGTACTGTGCTGTACAGTTTTTACATAATGTTATAGTTACTATTCATCCACATTAATGCTATTCTTATTCATTTTTAATGTTGAATCACATTCTATGGTGACAAAACCAGAGTTTATGGATCTTCTTGCCCTGATGAACATTTGGGTTGGTTTCAGGTTTTAACTTCTGTGAACTTTGCTGTTATGTCTCCTCATGTATAAAAATTTGCCTTGGATATTAGCCAAACACTACTGGGTCATAATGTATAACATTAGATAAACTGCTACAACATTTTCCAAAATGTCTTGCCTCTAGCAACACCTAAGGTTCCAAAAATACATTTTCTCTTCAATATATGGTATTATTTACTATTTTAACTTTTTATCAGTCAAGGCAGCATCTCATTGCACTTGTGATTTCTAATGCTCTGCTTACTGGTGGTGATACGCATTTATTTTATTTCCTTTTCTTTGAAAATCTAATCATTTCTTTTATTGCCTTTCCTTTTGTTTTTGATTTTCCACGTACCAGTAGCAAATAATTAGAAAATATAATTAAAGAAAGAATATTTCAACCTCAGACATGGCCAAACACCTGGGAAAAAAATTCTAACAGAAAATGTTCAGGACTTCTATGGGGAAAAAAATGTAAAAATTTGTTAGGAGATATCATCTTTTAGAAGGTCTAAAAGATGGAGGCATATCGCCTTAGTGTTAATTACATGATGACATCAGATCTCTCAAAACTGATCTAAAGATTCAATGCGTGTCAACTGGTGGTGTCATTGTGCAGGTCTTGTTTAGGCAGCCAGCCATATGGTTGGGATTCCATGGGTGCAGCTTCCCTAACATGTCTAGAAGACACCATCTGGCAGCAACCATCCTGTTTCTCTGGCTCTTACAATCTTTCCTTCTCAAAGTGCTACAAGCAATCAATAGCTGCAGAGAGAGGGAGAATCACTTTTCTTCAGGTATGAGCTCCTTTATATGTTATCCAATCCCAAGCGGTCAGCTCTAAACACATGCACACACAAACACCTAAATGTACTCAGTAAATTTTACATATATGTACATGTGTGCATACAACAATAAAGAGGTCGTGAAATGAGATGGGGTGTAGAAAAAGTTGGAAGGCGGGAAGGGAGGTGTGAAAATGACATAAATACACTACTCTTGTATGAAATTCTCAAAAAAGGTTTTAAAGATTCAATGCAATTCTAATCAAATTCTTACTCCATGAAATTTGGCAAAATTGTTATCATATTTATAGGAAAGGATAAATGTTCAAGAATAGCAAGGAAATTTCTCAAGAAGGGGATTAGACTACTAATACAAAGAATAAAGACAGCTGAGAGATGGTTCAGTGGGTAAAGGCACTTGCCACCAAGGCTGAGGACCTGAGTTTGATCTCTAGGATCTACATGGTACAGGTAGAGAACCAACTCTCACAAAATATCCTCTGACCTCCATACACACGCTGTGGTGCAAGTACCCATACTTATATACACACCTACAATGAATAAATATAATTTTTTAAAATTTGAAAATAAAGGTCACATATGAATAAATATCTTACCAAAAAACTGATAAAACATGGCTGCACTATTTTACTTCCAATCTTTTTCATTATGAAAGCAATAATACATCAAGTACATATATTTATGAGAGAAAGAGAGAGAGAGACTCTTTCAATCTGTATGACTGAAAAATTTCCACAGTTTAAGGCACAGAATGACTGCAGGAGACATAACCCCCCTTTCTGTGATATACAAGAGAAATGTTTCTTGTTCCTCAAATTATATGACTTATTTTTATTAAATAAAAATTATATACTAGTGAAAGCATTTAGTTCAATTTTCAATCTTCTTTTCTTCCTGCCACAGAGCACTCCTACACGATACCAAGACAGTGTGGAATGACTATGTGTACCAGCATCACCTGGCAGCCCATGTTAGACATGACATTAGAGAAATAAATATTCATTATTTTACACAACTGATTATTTTAAAACTATATGCTACTTCACTTTACCTAGTTTAACCCGATTTCTCCGTTAGCAATAGTGCTGAATGTGTTTGTCCCTGCTTGATCATATTTCCTTGCTCGGCCATCATTTGAATTTTGTGTTTCATTCTGTAGGATGTTCTTCATTGATTTCCTAAGCTCCTAACCTTTACATCATTTTGATCTTTATAAGCACTATCAGACAGAGCTGCAGCTTGCTCCTTTTGCCAATTATAGTAATGCAATTTATGTTAGTGAATATGGCTAGTGGTTAATAGAGTCCCATGATCTACGAAGCAGAGCACAACTTATTTATTCACTCCCCTATTACCTCTGACTTTTGACTATGAGAAACAAGGTGACTAAGAACATTCTTGACTACATTCCCAAATGCACACTCAACTGTTTCTACAGCACAGTCCTTATTTTTGCTGGCAACCAATACAATCTTTCTAGATTATTTAATTGTATTTTTAAAAATTGGAAACCCAAGGTAAAAGACCTGGCTTTCCTAAGAGGCACAGATATTTTCTCTGTCCCCAAGATAGGCATAGATGATTTTGTATCCACATTCTAACATCTCATTACCAAACCAGAGGCCTGAAGCTCAGGTCTTAGCACCTTTAACCTATTACAAATTGGAGAAATAATTTAAAATACACTTTTACATAACAAATATACTAATTTGGACTCCTTCCTTAAACCTTTGCCCTGACAAACTAACTTCTGATAATCTGCAACATCTGTGTAATATTCTAAGCTTCAATAAATCCTCACCACAGTGAGGTTGCTCTACAGTTACCTCGTTTTTTTAAAAAAAAAATTATTATTTTTATTTTTTGTGTATGAGTGTACTGCCTGCATGTATGTAAGTGCATCCATGTCATGCAATGCCTGAGGAGGTCAGAAGAGGGTGTCGGATCCCCTGGAACTGGAGTTACGGACAGTTGTTAGCTGCCATGTGGGTGCTGGGAACTGAACCTGGGTCCTCTGCAAGAGCAGCCAGTGCTCTTAACCGCTGAGCCATCTCTCCAGTCCTACAGCTACCTCTTGTACAATATCTGGCATCACATTATGTTATGGTTTGTCTCATTAGACTACATGCTCCTGAAGGCAAAGCTGATCATTTGTTCATCTTTTCATTCCTAATGCAGAAGTAGTGCTGCATGAAGTACTGTTAGCACTCCCCTTGACAATGCTGGTTGACGACACACCCTACACAGAAGCTAAGACTCAGAACTTGGAAATCAGACTAGAAGCAAGGCATCATACTGTGTACATATAGGTATGTGAACAGGTGCTGAAATCACATAGCAGAAGAATTTGAGGTCATCCACATGGATACAATCAGTTAAACACACTTTAGAGTATAATCTTGTATCATTTTTAAAGATCTCTGACCAGTCACAGTCATAATTTCCCCAATCTATAATCTACATTGACCCCTATGTGACTAATTTACTTCCTTTTGCACATGTCAGCCCTAAATAATTCTCACATCTGGGCTAAAAATTGCTCAGTACTAGAGCTACATCCAAATTTCTCACAAACTAATTACAGACATGACAGATTTACTTAATTTTATCCTTAAACAAAGTATTTTTTAAAATGTTACCAAGAGTGGTAGAAAGCTCTCACGGAAGTGATGTGCACTACCAGTATCACCACAAAGATCTTTATGAAATTTCAATGTGTGTGTGTATATACACACACACACACACACACACACACACACACACACATATGGGTACATGCACAGTGTGAAAATACATATACATACACTCGTATATGCAACTACTAGATTTTGACTGATCCTGAAGGTAACAAAGATATATCACACAAACACACAGATATGCTCCACACCTAACCTCCCAAAGATCCCTTTGGTCTGCCGATTCTCAATAACTGAGAAGGGTTGCAAAACCATGTGGTAACCAGAAGTGAATGCAATACAGATTCATTATTAAAACAAAACAAAAACCACCTTTTGTGTTTATCCACTCTCATGATTCCTTCTTTCCCATAACTGTCTTCAACACTACTCACCACCATCATAACACTGTGCTGTGCTCCTCTTCCTTCACCCTGACCCCAAGCGTGCAACCAGGGATTCGTACCCTAATCCTCCCTCTAGGAGTCATTCAGGCTGTAGGCTCATGTTCTCCGCCGAGTCCCATTGCTTTCCGCAGGAAAAAAGTCAAATTTTTGAAGAATTGTGCCCCAAGGAGAAACCCTGAGCCCTCCCGTCGGGCCTGACTGCAAGGACTCTCACCTGAGGAGCCCGTCGGCTGGGTCCACCATCGGCTCCGAGTCGTACCCACAGAGCAGCGTCCACGCCCCCTCACTCGCCGCCCTCCCGTCCTTCCCAGACGCCAGGCTCCGCCATCGGAGCTCTCAGCCCGTTACCTTTATTCTGCTTCAGTCTCCGCAGCTCCTCCTCAGAGAAGCCCGCCCAATCCTGAGCCATCCGCGCGGCTGCCGGCACCCCAAGACTGCCCAAACCTCGGCGCGCACACTGCCAACACGGCATCGGGCACATCCGGATTCCTTCCGGATGCGGCCATCAGCCAATCAGCGCCGGGCTGGGACGCAAGGCCCCATGGGGCCTCAGGCTCGGGTGCCCACAGAGATGCCTAGAGCACCGCGGGAAACGCCGCCCCGGCGGACCGCGCTGTGCCGCCTTCGCCTGCCCTGTCTGGCCCTGCTCCGCCGTCCGGTTCACCATGCTCCATCGCTTCGAGAGGAGTCGGGGCGATGGATGTGGAGAAGGAAGCCGATCAGCAGGCAGGAAGGCGGAGGGCAGCCCGCCTCGGGTCATGTGTCACTGACGGGGCGGAGCCTGGACGTGGGGTTCAGCGTCCCTCACTGTGGGGTGGACTTGGAGGAACTGCCCTGGAGCATCCCTTGTAAGCCTTGAATCGTGAAGTTAGAGTAGAATGAGTGGGCTGTGTGTGATCAATGTCAAGGGAGCACAACCAGCTTCTCACAGACCATAGCGTCTTTCAGATTCGTTTGCTTCCCTCCTGGTTTGTTTTCTTGTTTCTTTTGTGAATGATTTTTAGGAATACCTACCATCTTATGGGGTATATTACTGCCCTACAAGTCTCCTGCCTCAGCTCACCAAGTGCTATGTTCATAGATGTGCATCACCACGCCACACTGCAGTTACAATTTATGAGGTTTTCTTGTGCCCTAAACTCAACTTTTGGGGACTTCCATGTCTTTAAGTAGCATTCGCACTTCAGTATGATTTTTTTTTTTTTTTCGGTCTTTCTGAGACAGAGTCTGAGTATGATTTTTAAAAGGACCAGTTTATCCTACTTTTAAGTTTCTTTTTTCATTATTTTTGTAACAACAGCCAAACCGCATTCTCTTGGCCCACTATTGAAAATCTGAAGTCTTCATTTTTAACTTAGTGCCAATGTTTTTACACAAGTGAAAATGAAGGAGTGTACTGGAAAACAAAACATCTCATGAAGAAGTGGGTTGAAATGAGTGCTTCCAGTTTAGCTAAGTGATTAGAAGGGGAAAGGATGCATAGAATCTTTCTTGACTCTTTGAACTTTTAAACTTTAAGGGTTTTCTGAAACTAAGGGATGCCACACAAGGGTTTATTTTTCAATTCTTTTAAAAGGTTAAATGCCATCCACAAGGATTCGTTTCATCTAGGTTTTGAACATAGGCTAAATATGTTAAAGATATATAGTAGGTAGTAATCAGTCACAATCTGGTGGTTGATTTAGTTTCTCCTTGCCATGCAATAACCATGCAGTTACTAGTGACCTAATAATATTGAACCAATTTGCATGCACTTTGTTAAGTTTCATACATGAATTTTCTTTAATTAATTCAATTTCAAGATTTATCAGTAATCTTAATAGAGATCATAATTATGGCATGTTTAAAGGTTTTTCCTTGGCCCTGAATGAGAACTAAGGCATAAGCAAGATATAATAAAAGGTAATAAAGTCCATCTGTATGAAATTATAATTTCCAGTTTGCAGTGTTCTAAATCTCCTTTTATTTCTGTTGGCTCTTTCTCAAGATGCCTGCTGTTTTCAAATGATGTAGGATATTTTACTGGGAGCTTATCTTCAAATGACTTTCTTCTGTGCAGATTCTATATTGTGGGTTGAGAAAGTATCTCTACAAATTAGTTTTGCTAAACCCTAAAAGTTTCAGTCATGTTAAAACAGCCATATTTAAGGTGATTATTTTAAGCTTGTGTTATAAATTTGGATCCTACCTTCATACCAGGTTTAAAAAAAACTTTGTTATTTTGTTTAATATTTGTCTTGATTCTTTGAGAATTTCATACAATATATTTTGATCATATTCAGACCCCATCCCCATCTCCTCTCAGATCCACCCTCACCTCCTTATTTCCCTACTTCATGTCCTCTGTTATTTTTTAAGAGCCTAATAGAGTCTAATTTGTGTTTCCCAAATACTTCATTATGGGTCCATCCCCTGGAACATGGTTAACCTACCCAGTGTCACTCCTTCAAAGAAAACTGACTCCCCCTCTCCTAGCAGCTATTATCAATAGTTCCTCAGCTAGGACTGGGGCTTCTTGCCCACCTCCCTGCTCCATATGAGAATTTTGTCTGGCTTATGCTTACACAGGTCTTGTCCATGCTGTCACAAGTGCTGTGGATTTATATGTGCAACTGCCTGTTGTGTCCATAAACGGCAGAATAAGTAAGAGTTTTTCCCCCTGACAAAGAACAAAACACAATGTCCTTGTATTCATCCACCACCTCTGCCCCTTACAAATTTTCCATCTCCTCTTCTGAAATGATCCTTGAACCTTGGAAGGAGAGAGTGTGATGTAGGTGTCCCATTTAGGGCTGGCTGCACTCTGCAGTCTCTTGTTTCTGCATATCGATTTGTTGTAGGTCTCTGTGTTCTTTGCCATGTGTTGCAGAAAGAAGCTTCTCTGGTGTGAGTTGAGAAATGCACTAATATATGGGTATAATATTAAGTCATTAGGAATCTGTTTACTGCTATGTCCATTTAGCAGAATAATAGTTGTAGGTTCTCTCCTATAGCCTGTGACCTGTCTAGCCACAGATTCTTGGCCCTGATAAGAGTGCCAGGTATGGGCTCCATCTTGTAAAGTGGGCCTTAAATCTGATCATAAAGTATTTGGTTACTTTTATAACATTCAACACACTATTGCACCAGTGGGCTTACCTTGCCACATTAGTTGTTATTATAGCTTGCAGGGCTAACAAATGAATAAAGATTGAGGATTACTTTTACATTTTTTTCACCACAGATAGCAGGTTTCCTTACTATTTTTTCAGTGTGGTAGGCTGGATTTTCTACCAGTTATATGGTCTTTTCTTTCCAGTCTTGAACTATATGGAAGGATCTCAATCTCTAGGAGCTGTATTTTGTGGTGTTTCCCCTTTGTATTTTTAAATTCTATGGTACACTTTGTTTAATTAAAAATATTACCCAGCATATTTATATATTTATTAAAATTATCTGCAATATTGTCTCTTGTTGATTCTCCACTAGAACAACTAGTGTTGTTTTAAAATCAAAAATATAGAGGCAGGCATGGTGGTTCACCCCTGTAATCTCAGGGGTTCAGAAGCTGTGATAGGAGTTTGAAATCAGCTTGGGTTACATAGTGAATTCTAGACCAGCTTGACCTGCAGAGTGAGTCCACTGCCAATAAACAAAACAAAATAAAAAGGCAATTTAATTTAATTGTATCTGTAGCCTATGAAAATTATGGAGCTGGTGAGATGGCTAAGCAGGTAGAGGTCATAATTTTGACCCTAGGAGCCTGTATAAGAGTGGGACGAGATAACCCACTTCACAGAGTTGTGCTCAGACTTCCACAGACATGTTGTTGCACATGCACACCCACAGACTCCCCCCCTCCCCATGCACACACAGTACACCCACAAACAACTTTAAAAACTCCTAAAAATGACTTCCTATATTACCAGGTAAAAACCCAGTTCCTTTGTGGTCATATATAATTGACTTCTGCCTACTTCTCTCATATTAGAAACTTTCTCCTTTTCTAATCTCCTTAAATTCCAGTCAAATTGGCTTTCTTTTGGGTTTTGGGATTTCTAGACCTTCATCTCCACTCTTCCTGGCCTGGTCAGGGCTTTTCCAAATGCTGTTCTTTAAGCTATGATATTTCTCTTGCTCTTTGGTTCTTCCAGCTTTAGGTTTTGGTCTCCAAATCCACATAGACTGTTTATGATCACACTATCTAAATAGGAGGCTACTTCCTGTATTCTTTATAATGTATATATAGCGCTGAATACAATTTCTAAGTCATTTGAATTTTACTTTTCTATTTCTCCATTAGAAAATAGTTATACAATATCACCACTTATTTACCCAGTAGGAAGCAGAATATCGGACAGCTGCTAAGCACTCAAAGTGCACTGAAAGAATAAACTTCTCTGAGTTAAACACTGATTTAAAACATTTTCACATTTAATGTATTTTAAGATTCCTTTCTGAAACGCATTTCTATGGTGCTGATAAATATTAGCCACATTTATTTTTGATTTTCCTTGAAGCTGCAAACTCTGGTTAAAACGTTTAAAATATTTGAGAAACATTAGGATGTTTTATTCTTTTATAGAGCCTTGTATTGGGGGTTTTATCAACACTTTTACCATAATACATGATGGAAATAGTGTAATAGAGGAAAGAAAGACTTGGGCTTACAGTTTCAAAGGGTATTAGTCCATCATGAAAAGGAAGGCATGATGAAGCAGCACAGTTCATGGTGGATGGAGCATGTGGCAGAAGCTGTTTATTTCGTGGAGGACCAGGAAGCAGAGAACATGACAGGAACCAGGGCATGGGTATATTCTCAAAGACCCACCTCTCTTGACATACTTCAGCCAACCAGTCCCTACTTCCCAAAGATTCTACAACCTTTCAAAATAGCACCAACAGGTGGGGAATACGCATTCAAAATGCAAGCCTGGGGGACCTTTCAGATTCAAACTTTAACAAGCTGTGGTATCATATTCCAGCAGTTTTCATAGTTTTCAGTATATAAGGCTTATACATCTGTCAGACTTATCTCTAGTTAACATTATTGTGATATAAATTGTATTATTTAAATTTTCAGCTGTTTTGCATCTAAATATCTCTATATACTATGATCTGAGTGCTGGTGTCCTCCAAAATTCATTGTGATGATATTAAGAGGTGAGAGTTCTTTAGGGATGGTTAGGTCAGAAGAGCTTTGGGGCCCTCACAAATGGAATTCATACCCATATGAAATAGCTTTGAGGGAGTCTACTATCTCTGTCATGAAATGATGTAGGAATAAATCACATCATACAAAGCAGAGGGCAAGCCCTTGCCATTTCTGCTGGTGCCTTGAGCTTGGACTTTCCAGCCTCAAGATTATGAAAATATATGTCTTGTGTTTGTAAACGACCAATCTCAGGTATTTTGTTATAGCAGCAAAATGTACAAATTATATCTGCAAATAAGTTTTACATCTTTACAATCTGTTTGCCTTTTCTTCTTTCTTGTCTCATGGCACTGACTATAGCACAGTGCAGTGTTGAGTGGAAGTGAGACCAAATGCTCTATTGGTTTCTAATTTTGATCAATTGTCCACATTTGAATTAAGAGATACCTCAGGTAGTAGTAAAGCATACCTTGCTAGAAAAGATAAGATCATGAGTTCTAACCTAATTGATGGTTTAAGTCATTTGTGGATTCAAAAGTTGAACAAACTGCTTTGGGCATAGAATGTAGGGCCTGTTGGAGGCAGATGGTATTGGAAATGCCCTATGGGGATTGTATCTTGTTCAGGGCTCTTTTCTTTGTTCTGTTTCCCAGTTGCCATCAACAGTTGTGCTCCACCATGTCTTTCAAACCATAATGTTCTGCCTTATAGCAAGCTGAGGAATGATAGAACCAGCTGACCACAGAATGCAGTCTCTGAAACTGAGCCAAAACAAATCTTTTCTATTTTTACATTGTTTCTCTTCGGTATTTGTCATAATGATTAAAAAAAAAAAAAAAAAAAAAAAAAAAAAAAAAAAAAAAAAAAAAAAAAAAAAAAAAAAACCCTT
>NW_008360313.1:78663-123434 GCF_000622305.1 Nannospalax galili
CTAATGAAATTATTTTCATTTCCTGATTTACAGAGAGCTTTTGTCAGAATGGATAATGGATTTTCTTGCATACCTTTTTCCAAGTATATTAAGATAATTATCTGGATTTTCCACTTAGGAACATTAATATGCTCAATTACATTGATTAGTTGACTGGTGTCATACTAATTGTATATCCCTAGAATAAACTCCTTTAGACATGATGAATTATCCTCTTTATGTATCATTAAATTTGATTCTCTAAAATCTTTAGACATTTTGCATATTTTTACAGATGACATTGGTGTTTAGTTTCACTTCTTATAGTGCCTTCATCTAGTTTTGATATTAGGGTCATATTCTAATATATAGAAATAATGTCTCCCCTTAGGTAAAGGGAAAGCAGGAACCTGAGAGAGAAGAACAGAAGGAGACAGGGAGAAATGGATAAGAAGGGGGTATTTAAATGGGAGGGTTATATAAAAAACTTTGGGGACAAAGGGAAAGAAGGAGCTCAAAAGAGCTGGGGCCATAGAAGACTGGTATTAATCAAGGGAGAAATGGGGGAAATGGGGACACTTTATATGGGGAAGCTATGTTGGAAGGGCTAGGCAGGAAGAGAGGAGAGAAAAATACTGCCTAGCTAATGTGAAAAACTATAGGGAATCGTATTAGTCCAACAACCTAATGACAACTTATACATGCAATATCTCTACATGAGTCTATGTGTATAGCTAAAGGCTATGTAGCAAGAAACAGTGCCCAGTGCCAGACAGGAGCAACCTTCCTTTGAGTTGTTGGCAAGGGTAGGCCAAGAGATTCCCAAAATTATGCTGGCTATTGCCACAACCCTTGATTGCCTCCCAAGAACTTGAAGGTAAGACCCTACTGCTGAAGACAGTAACAACTTCTGACACAGGATTTGGAGCAATGGAACTGGAAACCACTTTTCCTGAAAGCTATCTCTCATAGCTTTGGAGAACACTATGCAAGATGCTAAGGGAGAACATCAGTAGATGATCCAACACCAGCTTCAAAACCAAATAACCTCATCAGTAACAGGCACAGCATATGGCATTGGTGCAGTAGTAGCACTTTTATTTGGGGGGCAATCAACAGCTATCTAATTGGACTAAAACCCGACTCAATGCCAGGAAACTGGTGTGATCTTGTAAGTATAGCCAAATATACATGGCTGAAGAGGTCATAGTTCTTAGAGAAAACCCCAAGACTGTCACATCCCTAGACTAATGTAATTTCTTACTATGTGTAAAATATGTATCCTTATATTACAGACAAATATCCCAGTCACCACTCATCTAAGAAACTTTTTTTGTTCCAGATGGAGACTATCACAGAGTACCACAACTGGTTACACACAGACATTGTCTGTGAACTTTTCAAGCCTAAGTGGCACATCTACAATGGAACTTCTACACCTAAGGGTCATGGCACATAGAACAGGGGGTAAAGAGGACACTAATGAATATCTCAATTCTCATCAATGAAGCTCCCTCATGCAATAGAGGGCCAGGAACACAAAAGGTCACAAATGGCCAAAGCATAGAAATTAAGAGTCTGCAGAATGCTGGTCCTCAGACAGGACTCCTATCTTAAACATCACCAACCCAGAGCTTATGGAACATTGTGGAAGAGAGGGCAGAAAGAGTGTAAGAGCCAGGGAGAGGGTGCATGAACACATGGAAATAGAGTCCTATGAGCTCCTGGGACCCGTCTCTTCCTCTCTGTTATGAGGGTCTCAACTTTTTTTTTCCTAAGTGAAGTTCAGTGTAATAAAATTTCCCCTAGAAACTGCTTTAGCACATCTTATAAATTTTGGTATGCTATGGTTTTATTTTCATTCCATTTAAAATAGTTTTTAGATACTCTTGACTGTCTCTTTGTATCAGGTATTATTTAAAATTCGGTTATTTAGTTTCTAAATACTGTGGAGATTTTTACTGGAGACCTTTCTCTTATTGATTTCTGTTTGGATTCATTCATGATCAGACAAGTAGTTTACATAATCAGAATCCTTTAAAATTGTTGAGCCTTTTTTTTTTTTTAAATTGACATATAACTTCCCTCGGAATTTGTTCTGTATGTAAATGAAAAGAAAATGTTCTGTGGGTAAATGAAAAGAATGTGTGTTTTGTTATGTTACTGGATGCAGTTCTAATAGTGCCACCAATTACATCAACCTCGGCTGACTGTATTTTCACATCCTCTGTCTTTACTGGTTTTCGGTCTACTTGTTTTATTATTTATTGAGCCATGGGCATCAAACTATTCCACTGTAGGTGTAGATTTGCTCATTTCCCCTTGCCATTTTCTCAGTTTGGCTTCAAGCATCATTAAACTGTGTTATGAAGTACATAAATGTCTCTCTAAGACTGAATGTATCTAGTCACACATTTATCATAGTAAAATGACCTTTTCCCTCCCTAAACTTTGAGATCTACATTGTTTGACGTTAAAATAGCCACTCTAGATGTATTTTTGATCAATATCTTCATTAGTATTCCTTTCCTTTTGTGAAACGATTTATCTCCTTTGTCAGCTTACTTGCTATACTCTGTTTTGTTACTTTCACTAAAATTTGGCTTAAGATCATAGTATGCTTCTTTAATTTATTAATAGTCTGTCTTTAGGTAGTACCACCACACATGCAGTGTAAGAACCTTATCAATCTATAATTCCACTTCTTCTCATCTAGCTGTTGTGTTATATTCTCATACATTTTGTTATACATATACCACAATACATACACTGCAATGTTATTTTTGTTTAAACTGTCATTTAGTCTTCGAAGAAATTTAAATAAGAAAGTTTTATTTGTTTAGCTATTATATTAATTACTTTTGCATTATTGTGACCAAAATATCTGAGTGAAAATCTGAAAGGAGGATTGATTTATTCTGGCTTTGTGGTTTCAGAGGGTCCATGGTTACTTGGCCCTGTGTGCTCAGGCAGAATATTATCGAGGTGGGATCATGTGGTGGAAGAGGTTCCTGACCTCATGGCAGAGAGGTAGCAGAAAAGGAAAAAGAAACGAGACAGATTTAACTTTCAAGACACACCTCCAGAGACCTACTTCCTACAGCTAGGCTCTAGCTCAGAGGTTTCTAGAACCTCCCAAAATAGTATTCCCAGCTAGGGACCAAAATGAATGAGTATTATATTTTATATTCAAGCCATAACACCCATGTAGGTACAATCTCCTGTACTTTTAATTTCGTTGTGCATATCCATATTTCCATCAGGTATCGCTTTTCTCATGCTTGAAGGACTTATGGTACAGGTGTGTGCTGATAATGACTCCTTCAAACTTTTGTCTATATGAAAATTCTTTTGCCTTTATTTTTAAATAAATAAATTGTATAGTCTTCATTGGCTATACAATTCTAGCATGGCCCCTTGTGTTTTAGTAATTTATAGCTAATGCTACACTCTCTTCTAGCTTGCACTGTTTCTGATGTGACCTATAACTAACACAGTTATTAGAATCAGCAAACAAATATGTTAATTTTTATCATCCCTGTTCAAAAAGTTTTCACTGGTTTTCTTTAGCTTTTTGAACAGGGATGATAAAATTAACATATTTGTTTGCTGATCTAACAACTGTGCTAGTTAAATGTCACTTTTAGTTGACTAGCTTTTTTCCTCACTGTGATTCATATTTTCCTACTACTCTGCATGCCTATCATGCATGTTTATCTTATTAGGTGGGTGCTAGCTATTTTTGTGTTCCTATAATTATTTCAAAACTTTTTTTTTAGTATGTTTTTTAGAATATGTGGCATAATTGGAGAAATGATTAGTCAATGATTATGTCCCACCACTGAGGTAAGAAATCTTCCCCAAAGGTCCATGAACTGAGGAATCTTCTAGACTGATTCATGGAAATGGGCATTACTGTGTGAGTGCTGTGTACTGCACTTTCTGAGTCTTTTGCAGGGTTCCTTCCCTGACCTCATGTAATTGACTCACTTACCTAATGCTGATCACTACCTAGAGGAACCATCTGGTGGCCTCTGATCTTTTGCTGTAGCTCTCTCCTTTGTGGTACCTTGCTATGCACATTCTAGTTCTCTTGTTTGATTCTGAACTCCATCTCCTCAATGAGACAGGCCTCCAGGATTTGTTTGACACTTCCCCAATCATGCTGTGAACAGGGAACTCTTTAACATTAGTAAACTGGGGCAATCATAAGGCTTGAACTCTTTGCCCCTCTCAATATCTTTTGTTATCAGATAGCTTGTGTCTTAAAGAGCACTCACATATTCTACTTGTTTGCTTTGTTTTGATTTATAAGGGAAGTAAATTCAGTTGCTGTTTCATTTTGTTTTAAAGTGCAAGTATCAGCACTATTTTTGCTTGTTTTCATTTAGTGTACACAGTAATAAGTATAATTATCGAATTTTTTCATATATAATTTGTTTTATTAACCTTTCCCTATTTCTCCCTCACCCATCTCCATTTTGTACCTTTTTACCTTGGTAGTCTCCTCTACACCTTAATGTCACATGTGTTCTGTTACCCTCCTCTTCTTCTGTTTCCACTTTCAACTTTCATGCTCTATATTTACATAACACACATACACACACACACACACACACACACACACACACACAGAGTTGAGATTCGTATATATGAGAAAGAAAATTCAGTATTTTTGAATCTGGGTCACCTTGCTTAATTTCCAGATCCAACCATTTTCCTGCAAATTTTATTTTTATTTATGGTTGAATAAAATTGTTCTGTATGTACATCATATTTCCATTATCCATTTGTCCATTGACAAATATCTTGGCTGGTTCCGTTTTCCTAATGCTTTACTTGTATTAGCTTAGAATTCTCAGTACACTTATGGAGTAGTTTCAAATATCACTCCTATTTTATAGATGAGGAAATGGAAGCATGAAGAGATAAAATTAGTTGCCACAGTTTGCACAGCCCGCTCTCGTACTCAAGCCCTGTGGCCTCAGGATCTCTGATCTTAACCATCCTGCCATTTTTCTTCTAAGATTTCTCGGTTTCTATACCATGAGAAACATTTAATTAAATATTTTTGGTTTTGTCTTTGGTTTCCTTTCTGAGAATCCTGCTATGTAGCCTAGAGGGGCTTCATATTCACAGCAAGCATTCTGCGTCAGCCTCCAGTGTGTCCTCCCAGGTGTGAAACACCATACCCAGCTTAATTGAATGCTTATGAGGCTCACATGAGCATAATGTGAATGATTGACATGTTTGTTTGTTTCTTTGAAACAGGTCTCACTATGTATCCCTGGCTCACCTTGAATTCACAGAGATTGACCTCCCTCTGCTTCCTGAGGGCTGGGATTAAAGGAAGTAGTCACCAGGTTGGTTTAACAGCTGCCTCTTAACCTAACAGCATCCTGTTCTTTGGATCTTCAAGAGTAAGCCTGTTGGGCATGGTGGCACACACTTGCAACTCCAAGTTGAAGGCTGAGGTAAGAACATTCAAGTTGGAGGTCAGCATGGGCTCTATAGTTAGGTAATTGTCTGAAAAGGAAACACACTACAAACAAATAAAGAATAAGAGACTATGTTTATGTTTATTTAGCCTGAGTAATCTTTAATAAGAGAAATAATACACACGCATACACAAACACACATACTGTATTCTAACAAAAAGAAAAAGAAATAGAACGCTCCATGAGAATCACAGCCCACAACCCTGGTGTGCAGGGCAAGTCTCTAAAATGGAATATGGGTGGGCACCCTTTCCTGACCTCTGGTGTCACCTCCTTCAAGAGTATCAAACATAGCCCAGAACTTGAAGAACTTATCGGGCCTTGGGCCATGGGTACAGCACTGAAGCTGCTATTAGGTGCATGTGATGTGGCCTATGACCACTGCAAATCCATGTTCACTGTGGAAGGCAGTTAGAGAGCTATTTTCTTTAATTGGATCCATAGTGTGCAGCAGGATGCTATCCTAGGGCCTTCACTTCAGGATCTTCTTCTGGTACCCCATCATCTATGATATTTGGGCTAGACACCAAAAACAAAATCTTCCCCACAGGCTCCAAAGATCTGCAGATGGTAAACATCTCCTTGCATGAGCTGTCTCCATCTAATGCAGATTAGCTGCCTAGTATGTACCAGCCCTAGGGTTAGACTACTAGGAGAGAGTGCTGCCTCTATTGTCAAGGGAGTGTTCAAGAGTGTTCTGGTCAAGTTCATTGCCTCCCAGTCAGCCCAGGTGTCCCTGTTGATCTGAAGGGAGCTGACAAAGAGTGCCAAAACTTCAACCTCATCCCAGACAATGTTGCTATTGCAGAGCTGAACTATAGCCAAGTGTACACAGCTGCTGTAGAAGCCAAACAAGCCGCCTAGCAGGAAGCCTAGAGAGTCCAGTTCTTGGTGGAAAAATCTAAGCAGGAATAGTGCAGAAGATCCAGAAGATTGTGTAGACTAAGGAGTAAACAGAGGCCATCAAGATGCTTGGAGAAGCACTGAGCAAGAACCCCAGCTACATAAATCTCCGCAAGATCTGGGCCACCCAGAACATCTCCAGAAGGATCACCACATCTCTGAACACCATCTGTCTCACAGCTGACAATCTTGGGCTGAATCTACAGGATGAAAGCTTAACCAGGGACATGAACAGCCTCAGCAAGGGTAAAAAATGAGTATGAGCATCAAAAACTCCACTCCCAGAGAAGAAGTGGATGTGTTTCTCCTCCAGTTTTTGAGGAGGCAGCCAGGGGAACCCCACCCTGTCCCCAGAATCATATGATGGTCCTCTGCAGCCAACCCTCTTGGATTAAGGAAGACTGAAGATCAACCTTTTTGGAGAGAATGGCTTTCCTCTTCCTTGTACTGACAGTGGTAGGGATTGAAGGGGGGTGGAGGTGATTTCTTAGTGATTTCCTAAAATGTTGTTTCCCCCCCTCAAATTGGAATTTCCAGGAATTCTTAATAAATTTTTATTACTTAAGCTATTAATAAAAAGGAAAGGAAAGGAAAGGAAAGGAAAGGAAAGGAAAGGAAAGAAAAGAAATGGGAAAAGTTGAAGTTAAAGCACTGTTTTAAAGGCCTGTTGCTGCTTGGGAAATTCTACATCTTGCAGTGGCTTCAGCAGAAGTTGCAAACCCAGGGTGAGGATGGAATTTAGCTCCTGGTTAGGCTCCCTCATGGGCATTTGGGAAGTTCTCTATCTCCCAGAAGTACCAGTGATAGCTGAGGAATCAGGGTGGGGACCAGAACTGACTTGATATAGAATCCCCTGCCCTAAATGCCATCCCCACGAGGGAAAGAACACCTCAACCCTACTAGAACTTAAGACCACTGAACACTCCAAACACTACCACTGAAAGGAAAGAAGGTAACTAGAATTCTAAAAATAAAAAATACAAACAAGAAAGAAAAACTCAAAAATTAACTAACTCCAGGTGTACTGGTCCCAGAGTAGAAACAGAAACAACATGAAAAACCAAGACAATATGTCTCTTCCACTAATCCCATAATAATGGTACCTAATGAAAATGAATTGGAAGAACTACCAGATAAAGAACTAAAGAGAACAGGTGTGCTCAAACAATACAAAAACTTAAAAGAAGACATAAATATCCTTCTAGAGAATAAAAACAGAGATGAATTCAATGAGGAAATCAATCCAGGATCTGAAGAGAGCTAGAACTGCTGAAGAAAACCTAAAGTAAAATATCGGAAATGAAAAACTCAATAAGCCAAATATAAGCCTCAGTAGAAAGCCTCAACAGTGCAATGGATTATGTGGAAAATACATATCAGGAATGCAAAACAAGGTAGAGTAATTAGATCACTTGGTGAAGGTCAATGATACATTTAAAAAGAAATGAACAGAGAGTGGGATGCCATGAAAAGACTTAACCTTTGAATTATGGGCATAGAAGATGAACACCACAGAAAAGGTATAGAGAATATTTTCAAGAAAATCATGGAAGAAAATTTCTCAAACTTAGAGAAAGAGATGCTCATCCAGGTACAAGAGGCATACAGAACTCCAAATAGAATAAGAAAAGAAACTCTCCACAACATACTAAAGTTAAAGCATTTAAAACAGAATAAAGCAAAGGTATTAAAAGCTTCAAAAGAGGGGGCTAGAGAGATGGCTCAGTGGTTAAGAGCATTGGTTGTTCTTGTAGAAGACCTGGGTTCGAACTCTGGTTCCAGGGGATCCGACACCTCTTCAGACCTCTGCAGGTACTTCATGACATGGGTGCACTTACACACATGCAGGCAATACACTTATACACATAAAATAAAAATAAATAAATAAAAATTAGAAAAAAGCTACATGAGAGAAAGGTCAAGTCATAGGCCCATCAAAATGACAGCTGATTATTCAACAAAACATTTGAAGTCAGGAGGGGTGTAAGATTTATTCCATGTTCTGAACCAAGAATATTATACCCAGCAAAACTATTAATATTGAAGGAGAAATTAAATTTTTCCATGACAAAAACAGATTAAAAGTATTTATGATCACTATGATGGCTCTACAGAGGATATAGGAAGAAATCTTTAGTCTGATGAAAGGGATAAACATATATAACAGGTCACAAAAAATAATTCCAGAAAGGTTAATCAAAATAAGTCTAAGAAAACGTCATAAAACAAAAAATGATGGGAATTAATACACAATGTTCAGTAATAACTTTTAATAATAATAGTCTCAATTCCCCTCAAAAGAGACACGGAGTAGCAGAGTGGATTAGAAAACAGAATCCATCTTTTTGCTGCCTCTGAGGAAGCATACATTCCCACAGACAGGTACTACCTTAGAGTGAAAGGATGGAAAAGGGTATTCCAAGTAAACAGAATCAAGAAACAAGAAGGTGTAGTTAATCTAATATCTAAAAAAGTACATGGCAAACTAAAGCTAGTCAGAAGAGAAAAAGAGGGTCACTTGTTATCATCAGAGGAACAATCTACCCAGGGGAATTTACACTTTTAAACATGAATGCACAAAACACAGGTACACCCAGTTTCATAAAAGAAATATTATTATATCTAAAATCACAGATTAATCCCAATAGTAGTAGTGGGTGAATTTAATACCCCACTCTCACCAATAGACAGAGTCTCTGGACAAAAGCTAAGCAAAAAAAAAATATTGAAGAGGGGTGGGTGGAGGTGGGCAGGCCAGGGCCCTGGAGTACTGGGGCACCTTGTCCAGGGAGCTCCAGTTAGCTAGAGGTTGGGTGACTGTTGCAACCAGGGTTGGTTGCTATCAACCTGCTGAGCTACACCCCAGTCTACCTCTCTTGCTAGGGGGCTGAACCTAAAAATAGTCACTGTGCAGAACATCCAAGGTCAGCCCCTGAAATCATCATCATCCAAGTGACAAGTTGGACACAGTGGAAAGGGATTTGGCAATCGAGAGGAAGAATGACTGAGGAACCAAGATGACTGTCCTGGCAGCTCTCAGCAAAACATGACTTTGTAAAACCCTGTGGGGAGTCAACTTGTTGGAGAATGCCTTGGATTTGTGGGTTGATTGTGTTGTGTGGGATCTTGGGACAGACAAAGTATAGCCTGCACATACTCAGACTGAGAATAACTTACTTAGGCAAGGAAATCCAAGTGTTTCAGATCTCAAAGGAAGAAAGAAGTCCCTACTCAACAATCCTAAGCAGTGTGTAGGAGAAACAGAACAAGTATGAAAATTCTATTCAAAGAAAAATGGTGTATTCTGTCCCCAAACCAAATGCAAGGGAAAGGCAGGGGGCTCTTACTAAGGCCCATCTGTGGTTACAAACTACAGATCACTGACATTCTAGTGAGAGGTGATCTCTCTGTCATCCAGGTTAGATGAGTTTTGTAAGATGGATGGGGTTTTCAATTATTAATAGAGGACATTAAGTAGGGGTAGGGGGTTGGGGGGAGATGATGCTAGGGTAAGGGTGAAGATTGAGGTGGGGGTCTGACTGATAAAAATACATTGTATGAAATTCTTGAATCAATAAAATTAAAAAACATTTGGAAATAAATAACATCATAAATCAAATGGAACTAATGGACATCTATGGACTATTGTATCCAAACACTAAAGAAGACACATTATTCCTCATTCGTTCATAGAACTTTCTCCAAAATCAACTCCATATTAGGAAACAAAGAAAGTCTTAATAGATATGGGAAAACTGATACAACATCCTGCATCCTGACCACAATGAAATCAAGCCAGATATCAACAGTGATAGAAACTACAAACAGCACACTAACTCACAGAATCTAAACAACATACCTCTGAATGATAATTAGATCACGGAAGAAATCAAGAGCAAAAATTTAAAGTTCCTAGAATTGAATGAAAATGAAAACATAGCATACTAAAATCTATGGGACACAGTGAAGGCAGTCCTAAGAGGAAAGTCCGTAGCCTGTACCTATGTCAAAAAATTTGAAGGGGCATGAGAGATGGCTTAGTGGTTAAGAGCACTTACTGCTCTTCCAGAGGACCTAGGTTCAGCTCCCAGCAGCTATATGGTAGCTATTCTAGGTAGCTTCTCTGTTGCTGTGACAAAACACTCTGACCAATATCAACTTAGGGAGAAAAGGTTTTATTTGACTTACATCTCCCTGGTCACAGTTCATTACCAAGGGACCCCAAGGTAGGAACTCAGGGTAGGAATCTGGAGGCAAGAGTTGAAGCACAGGCCATGGAAGAATGCTGCTTATTGGCTTGGTTCCCTGGCTGGTTCTCAACCTGCTTTATTATACAATACAGGTCACCTGCCCAGGGGTGGCACCACCCACAGTGGACTGGGACCACCCACATCACTCAACAGTTATGAAGATGCCCCACAGACATGGCAACTGCCAGTCTAATAGAGAAAATTCCCCAATTGAGGCTCCCTCTACCCAGGTGTGTCAAGGTGACAACTCAAGCTATTCAGTGCAACAGTTTACAACAATCTATTACTCTAATTCCAGGGAGTCATATGCACACATTTGGCCTCTGTGGGCACTGCATACAAGGTGCACTTACATACATGCAGGCACAACACTATATGCATAAAATAAAAATAAGTAGTTTATTTTTAAGTTAAGAGATTTCAGGTTAATAACGATGATGTACTTAAAGGCCTTGGAAAAATAAGAACAAATAACAGTAGAATGGAAGAGATTATTAAAATCAGTCCTGGAATTAATGAGTTAGAAACAACAACACAACAAAGAATCAATGGAAAGAAGAGTTGATTCTTTAAAAAGATTAAAAATATCACAAAACTATGGCCAAATTACCCAAAGAAAAATAGAAGACCCAAATTAAAAAAAAATAAAGATGAAAAGGGAAATACCACAATAGACACTGAGGAAATTCAGGAAATCATAAGGACATACCTAAAATTTTTATATTCTACTAACTTGGAAAATCAAAAAGGAACAGATGGATTTCTAGATATATATGACCAATAAAGATTAAATAAAGATGAATTAAATAATTAAACCCATAATGACCAATAAGATAGAATTAGTAATTAAAAATCAGTCAACTGTCTGGGTGTGGTGTTGCACGCCTTTAATCCCAGCACTTGGGAGGCAGAGGCAGGTGGATTTCTGTGTGTTCAAGGCCAGCCTAGTCTACATGGTGAGTTCCAGGTCATCTGGGGCTACAGGGAGACCCTGTCTACAAAAAGACAAAAATATCACCCAACTAAAAAAATGTCTAGGACCAGATGGATTCAGCAAAGAATTCTACCAGGCCTTCAAAAAATTAACACCAATACTTCTCAAATTATTCCATAAAGTAAAAAACGATCTCTAGCAAATGGTTTTTATGAAGCTACTATTACTCCGATATCAAAACCAGACAATGACCTAACTAAAAAGAGAAGTATAGTCCAGTCTTCCTGATAAACATAGATGCAAAATTTTTCAATAAATACAAATCAAATTCAAAATCATATCTAAAAGATCATCTGCCATCACCAAGTTAGTTTCATTCTAGAGATGGAAGGTTGGTTCAACATACATAAATCAATAAACAAAATCCACCACATAAATAGACTTAAGGACAGAAACCACATAAACATTAGATACAGAAAAGACCTTTGACAAAATACAACATCCCTTCATGGTAAAAAGACCTGAAGAATTTGAGGATACAGATGACATATCTCAACATGACAAAGGCAATACACAACAAGCCCACAACAATCACCATAAGTGTAGAAAATGTTGAAGCATTTCCAGTAAAATCAGGAACAAGACAAAGACATGTACTCCTTACACTGCTGTACAATATAGTACTTGAAATCTTAGCAAGAGGGATAAGACGAGAATGAGATAAATGAATATAAGTAGGGAAGGAAGAAATCAAAGTATTCTTATTCGCAGAATCATATGATTCTGTAATTAAAAATCCTAAATACTCCACCTAAAGCTGATAAATAGGTTAAACAAAGTAGCAGGATACAAAATTAACATGCAAAAATCACTATCCTTCTTAAATACCAACAACAAATACCAAGAAAGAAATTAGGCAAACAATTCCATTCACAATAGTCTCAAAATTATATCTTGGAATTAATTTAATCAAGGAAGGAAAAGACTTGCACATTGAAAATTTTAAGACACTGAAGAAAGAAATTGAAGATACTAGAAGATAGAAAGACCTCCTATGCTCATAGATTGGTAGGACTAATATTGTAAAAGTGGTCATCCTACCAAAAGCAATCTACGGATCCAATGCAGTCCCCATCTAAATTTCAACATAACTCTTAGCAGCAATTGAAAACAAAATCTTAGAATTCTGGAAGCACAAAAATCCCCAGATATCTAAAACAATACAGAAAAATGAAACACTGCCAGAGGTATCATTATACCTGATTTCAAGTTATACTACAGGTCCATAGTATATAAAAACAGCATGGTTCTGACACAAAACACATTTATCAAAGGAATAGAATTGAGGACCCAGATAGAGGTCCATATACCTACAGCTATTTGTTAAAGATGCTTTCTTGTCTCCAATGCATGTTTTTTGACATGTTGTCTTAGCATTAAATCTTTAGGATTTATGCTTAAATTGAAGGACCTATAGAATCCAGAAAATTAGAAAGGGACCATTGCGGGGAGAGGGCAAGAAAGATGTTAAGGGAGGGAAGATAGTAGAATGCAGGTGATTGAAGGGGAAAGATGACTACTAATAGGGAGGGAAGTTTAAGTGAGGAGATGGATGGGAAGGTCTTAGGGGAGGGATAACGAACTCTAAGGGTGTCTGAAAAAGCCATCTGGAAAGCTATTATTTATAAACTTAATATATATATTAATATGAGTTTAATTGGAGCTATACTACACAGGGAATTATGCTCATTATAGAAGTCATAAGTTGACAAATAAGAAGCCCAGTACCAGGTGTGGGATATTTACCCTTGAGTTGTTGGTCAGAGGTGTCTAAAACACTGCAGGCTATTGCTATTGTTCTCAGTTGTCCACCAGAACTTGATGGTAAGATCCTACTGCTGAAGATACCACATAGACATAGGACATGGAGAAATCAAGTTGGTACGGAACATGAAGCTTCCACCCTGCTGCATATCTCTCATAGTACTGGAAGATGCTATGCAGGATGCTGGAGGAAAAAAGTCATCAGTCTTATGAAGCTGTGAACCCTGCAAACTGAGGCAGGATATGCCCATGGGTGCAATAGTGGCACAAATGTTATGGGGGCAATCAACAGCATTCTGATTGGATTTAAGGCCTGTTTCACATGAAAATATGGTACAGGAAACCTGGCCAAGATTCCATGGTTGAGGAGCTTATAGCTCATAGGAGTGAACCTACTACTTTTATTTTTTTAAATGGTCATGGTCTCAAACTGCCCTCCAAATTCTTATATTTCTTCCCATAGATTACTTCAGCTCTCAGACTTCATCAGAGAAATTTCTTTGTGCAGTGGATGATAACACAGAAACTCACAACTGGTTAAAGTGCAGACAGTAAGTGATTGTGGAGTGCTCAGTCACTAAAGGGACATCTATATTACACTCCTTCCCAAGACTCAGAGACCATCATGGAAAAGAAACCAGAAAGATTATAAGGGCTGGAGGTCAGAAAGGACTGGGGCATAACAGTATCTTCTGGACATGAAAGGACAGCTGAATTCTTGAATTCACAGCAGTTACCATTGCCTGAACAAGACCTACACAAAATCAAACCAGTCGTGTGTTCCTCCACACATGTGCACTGCACATATACACACACGTACACTCATATACACACATACATATACACACAAATGAAATGTTACAAGTAAATTAACAGCTATTTTCCCCTTTGGGAAACATTTAGGTTTCTTTCCATCAGCTTTCAAATTGGAATTTGTTGTCTTAGAATTTTAGGCAGAAATCAAAAGCAGGTGGGAAATTTTGTTTTCTTTTCCATTCATTTGAAATAGCTAGAACAAAGCCTGGATACCAGCTTAATGTGGGTGGGTGGGTGGATGAGTAGGTGGATACATGAATGGATGGATGGGTGGGTGGATGGATGGATGAGTGGGTGGATGGATAGATGGATGGATGGGTGGATCAAAGAAGGCTGGTTACCCCAGCCTTAAAGGGAGACTTAGAGGGCAGGTAGCATATCCAGTATGAAGAAAACATGAGGCACATGGCCAGGACAATTCAGTATTTTGACATTGCAGTGCTTTGGCTTTTGGACATGTTTTATGCTTATAATGCTTTGACTTCAGAATTCATCATTCTTAAGTAAACCATATTGACTCTTAAGAAGATACTGGAAAACAAAATTTCTCCTTTTTTCCGTATTTTATCTTCAGTGGAATATTTTAAATATGTTTTCCACATGAAGAGGCAATTCTGTTTAACAACACAAGTATTTCAAGCACTTTTGTAAAAATGAAAACACATAAAAGTCACTAACTAGAACTGCTGGGTAAAATAACTCTCCTGTTTAACAGTTTCCATCAGTCCTCAATTTAATTACCATGTTATTCTCATAATTACCAGCTTTCTTAAGAAATAAATGACCGAATGAAGTAATTTCATTGTGTATTTACAAACACTAAACTTGTAAAGGGGGCATCTGTCAATTCCCCTTTGGCTTGGAAATGGCTGAGGCTGACCTGGCACTGCATAGCCACTATTTTGGGCTCAGTATAATTTTACAGCCACCGACTCAGTAAGATGAGGAGAGGGGGAAAGGAGGGAAAAGGAGGGAAAGGGAGGAAGGTAAAAGTTTGTTTTTAATGATCAATTTTAGTTTTGTAATTTTATGTTTTTTTCTTGCTGTGAAAATTGACAGAGTTGTATACAACTCTTATTTTGTCTAAGACACAAATTGGTGGATACTCAGTGTTCTGTGTATATGCCCACATGTGTGTGACTTCTAAAATATTTTGCCAAACTGAAAATAGTGTGGAAGAAATCTACAGACCTTTGAGTATCTATAACCAAAGCTTTAACATTGGCTTATTAATCATGATAAAAATGAATTATGATGGTCAAGTCTGTTACTGTTGACTTTATATTATATAAAAACCTGTTTTTAGTTTGGATTAAACAGTAA
Organism: Nannospalax galili; assembly: GCF_000622305.1. Taxonomy (NCBI): domain Eukaryota; kingdom Metazoa; phylum Chordata; class Mammalia; order Rodentia; family Spalacidae; genus Nannospalax; species Nannospalax galili. The sequence goes on from NW_008360313.1 coordinate 94,191, forward strand.
GATTTTATTTTTAAAGGCATGATATCAAATGCAAAGCTGAAAGGATAAAAATTAAGTTGACAGCTATTTTATCTCAGGCAGACTACAGGAATTTCCAAATTATGAGATAAATATAAATGAGACCTGTATTACTTTTCTGTTGCTATGATAGAAATACCATGACTAAGGGAACTTGTAAAAGGAAGAGTTTATTTGAGCATATGGTTCCAGGGGAATTACAGTCTGTAATGAGGCATGGTGGCAGAGGTGAGTGGAAGAGGGGTGGAAGCTAAGTGTTCACATCTTCAAGGCAAGAAAGCAAGAGCACAAATGGAGATCCAGAAAACCTTAAGAAATTTCTAAGCCCCCCCCCCCCAGTGACATGCTTCCTCCAAAATGGTCATGCCTTCTAAGACCTCCCAAAACAGCACCACCAACTGGGGATAATATGTCCAAATACTTGGTGCCTATAGGGGACATTCTCATTCAAACCACCACAGTCCACTCCCTGGCCCCTATAGGCTCATGACCATATAAAATACAAAATGCCTTTAGTCCAACCTTAAAAGTTCCCATAGTCATTCCCAGTTTCAGTACATCAAAAGTCCACAGGCCAAAGTCTCTTCTGAGATTCAGAAAAGTCACTTAACTATAAGCCCCTGTAAAATCAAAAGATAAATTACATACTCCCAACATACAGTGGAACTGAATATACATACCCATTCCAACAGGGAGGAACAGAGGCATAGTGAGAAAATACTGGACCAAAACACAATAAAAAACTATCAGGGCAAACACCAAATCCAGTATATCCATGTCTGATTTCTGGGACTTTACTTCCAAAGGGCTTAGGTGGCTGAGCCTCTCCAGCTTTGCTGTGTGAAACATACATCTCTTTCTTGGGATGGTACCACTCCCTGTATGCAGCTCTTTTTGGCAGACCTGGCCTCACAAACATCTCGGACTCTCCACTGCCAGGCAGGCTTCACCTCCACAGCTTCACACAATGGCCTATCAGGGCCTTCTTTATGCAGGGGTACCCCTGATTCACACCACCTGGCCTTGGCAGCTCTCTGAAACCTCAGAGGAAGAACACATGACCCCTTCACTCTTGCATTTTTCATGCCTCTGAGGTCAGAATGGCGTGAAAGACACTGCCAGCTTTGGCTACAGGTTTGGTATGGACCCCAGCCTGCTTCATCCACTTTAGAAGCTTTTCTCTTCAGTGGTTTCCTAATAGAAAACCCCTGCAACTTATCTAGAGTCCCTTGCTTTAGGAGAATCAGCTCTTCCTCACCTATCAGTAATCAGTTGCCAATATTTCTTCAGCTAAGATTCTGGCCAGCTGTCCATTTCTCCAGTTCTATGCTGGGTTTTTGTCTGCTTGAGAGTGCCAGTGGAGAAGGGGTATAAAGATGATTAAGGTTGATTGAGATGTTCTGTATGAAATACACAAAAATTCAAATTGAAAAGAAAAGAAAACCCCTGCAGTATTTTTCTTTCAGGAGTGGGAGGCTTAGCTGGGAGTTGTCTTGCTCTGGAGATAGTCTCCTCAATGTTTAAGGGAAAATCTTCAGGCCTTTCCCTAATCACTCTAATCTCCTAATCAAAGGGATCCTCTCCTTCAGCACATGCCTTGGCTCCAACTAATTAATCTTCCTCATGCTCCTTTTCAATCCAAACTGTACATTCTGTATTTCTTTCTACCCCGTTTGCTCTTTTCTTTTACTGTAGATCTATATAATATAAACCATTAATAACCACACCACCATTTCTACATTAGGCTGTCTTGAAATTTCTTCTGCCAAAGAAATTAGTTTATTGCTTTTCAACTTAACCTTAGGAACCTTTTTTGGCTTAACCTTAGGAAACTTTTTGGCTTAACCTTAGGAACCTGGGTAGACTCCAGCCAGACTCTTTGCCAAAATATCCCAATTGCTGCTTAAATTCTTATTTCCCTCTGGAACTACATTGGTCTTAGCACTACTTTCTTCCAGGCACCTACCAGAATGGCATGTTAAACTCTGCTTACAGCAGTCAACTGCTTTTCTAGTCTAAACTTTCCAAAGTTATCCATATTCCTACAAACACCCACAGTCAACACAACCAACAGTTCTTCACAGTCAACAGTCCACTCTCTGGTACCAGTTACTATATTAGTTACTTTTCTGTCACTGTGATAGAAACACCATGACCAAGGGAACTTATAAAAGGAAGAGTTTATTTGTGCTTACAGTTGCAGGGGAATTGCAATCTGTCATGGCAGGGAGGCATGATGGCAGAAATGGCTGGAGCAGAGCAGCGGAAGCTAAGTGTTCACATTTTCAAGCAGGCACAGGAAGCAAGCGCACAACTGGAGATCCCAAAAGGCTTAAGAACTCTCTAAGCCTGCCCCCAGTGACGTGCTTCCTCCAGCATGGCTGCACTTTCTAAGCCCTCCCAAAACAGTGCCACCAATTGGAGACAAAATGTCCAAATACTTGGAGTCTATGGGGGAAATTTTCATTCAAACCACCACAAGGCCCTTAAAGAATTGGAGTGTCAAGCTATAGTACTGTAGGTTCAGGTTTTAAAATGTCAGTTCCTACTAAATGGAAAAAAAACTTGGTGCAGAAACTTCAGATGAGTTTTCAAGGAATTTTGACTATGATAGTATTCATATTGTGAATGGTTATTCATCATTTCAAATACAGAGATATACAGAGAACAAATATGAAATTATTTGGAATAATATACTCATTAATAAAACAACAGAACAGTTAAGGTGATAAACATTTTTAGAAGACACTGTTGCAGCTAATATCATATCAAATAAAATCTAGATATGTTTTTCAATCTGTATTTTAGCTTTACAGGACCTCTTAAAGATGACCCTGGAGTAATCCAAATCCAATTAGTTTGTAATATCAATATTTTCAGCTTGAGCATTTTAATTGAAACATAAATTTGATGAAAAAACATCTTCTAATACAATTGCAGCAGGTTTTATGTGTCTTTCTTAAAAAACAAAAGAGAAGAAATGAGCATGATATTGTAAATACAGTGACAGGATCTTGGAAACCTCAGGTAACTGTGAGGCCCTTAATAGCTTCAGATCAGTCTGTTTCTGGTTAAGAATGTTGAATTTCACTCATACAGAGTGAAAAGATTCATGGTAAAATCAGAGAAGTGGAATGAAGAGTGGCTTGGGCTTTAAAGCCTATGTGCCACATTAAAGAGGACCTTATGGCTATAGGTGTCAATAGAAAGGCCCTGTGTTTAACGTATGAGACATTCTGTGCCCAAGTTGAATTTGGGAGGTAGTGCACACTCTATATCAGTAATAGATGCAGCAAGATTATATATATTAATGTCCTTGAGAGTTCTTATTGCTGAGGAGAAATCTATTACACAAGACTTAACTTTCTTTACTCCAGTTTTTACTACATTTACTTTTTAGATGTGTATAGCACTTAGTAATATCACCTAAAAGACATTTTGGTAAGTGCTCTTATGAGGCATTATTTTATTCAGTCTCCTTGACTATTATGGGTGATCTTAGGTACTCTTTGGCTAATTGGGAACTTTTACTCATCTCTGTATGCTAATGCATACTGGGCTTATTCGACAACTCTTAAATTGTAGCATCCATTAAGCAGAAAGGGGCAGAAATGGGTATGAATAATTGCTTAGCTGGGTGAAGGAATTGGTCCTTAACATCCCAGGATGGGTCTTCATGACCTTTGGAAAGGCTTCCCCAATAAGCATCCTTCTGTTTTCATAAACCAACTCTTGCTTTTTGTGCTTGTTTATAGCACTTGCTACTCTTGACTGTGAACCACCCACATGGTTTGGGTAGTGGTTAGAGGCCCCAAGGAGAGTAAGATTTTACCTCTTCTTTAAAGTATATCTGAATGTAGAGGCCTGAAAGGAGTTCTCTTGCTAAATTTGGCTTGGAATTTTTAATGCCAGAGTCACCACACCTTTTGTAGGATAATTACCTCTTAACTAAACATTTCTGAGTTCCTAATAAATTGGCCCCCTTAGTCACTTAACTATTTTAGTAGTTCTTCTCTGAACTTGGTCCAGGTTTTCCATAATTCTGGTTAACAAGGTGCTCTGCAGGGAGTAGTGTCCAGGTGTGGTAACCTTGCCCAGGCATTTGGTGCAGTTGGAGCCAGCAAGGGAAAGATGACAGCCATATACTATCCCTTAGGCTCTCATAAATCTATGGCAGGTTTCCAACCAACGACATTGAGCTCACAGTAAATGAGTGGGCAAGTGGATTGAAAATGGCCCCTTCCTTAATTTAGGTGGAAGAAAAGCCAGTGGGCACTGACTTGCAAGGAAGTGGTGAGGACAGTACATGTGGATTAGAAGAAATTCTTCACTTAAAATAATGTTAGAACTTATTTAACAATAAGAAATCATTGTTAAGAAAAGGCTAAGTACATCTTAGGAGGGCTATTCCAAGGGAAAAGAGTGACCTAATCTGATGTTGAGATTATTCTATCTACCCATTTTCACAGTGTATTTGTACAAAGAACATCATTGGTAATAATTATTGTTTATTAGTTTTGTTTGTCCCAATTTTTAACAGGCCTGAGTGGAAATCTAATGAAATATAGAAGTTCTTCAAAGTTCAGTGGATTCCTCAGGATGAAGCAAATAGTAAATGGAATCAGAATTATACTTCTAGTTTGCGAAGCTTCAAGCCCCCGACTTTTCACTGAACTGTAGACATACAAGGGAGCAAAGCAAAAATACTCCCTGTGCTTTGTCCTCTTTCTAACACTTGTTTAGGAATCACAGGCAAATGCTTACTGGCATTTTTTTTTTCAATTTAGTAAGTGTAGTTAGGCTCATTTAAAAAATTTTTAGTTCATAGATTACCTTTTTTGGGTGATATTTTACATCAATAAATAAAATTCTGTGGATATCAATATTAGATAAAAAGGAAATTAAACCAGTTTGTTAGAGTTCTGGGACCTTAAGAAGCTTCTAGTAAAATATTGTTAAAGATTAAGTAAGAAAGTCAATAATAAATATCTGGAAAAGAACACTTAAAATAAGGACTTTTATTTCCTGATATTTGGAGTAGTAAAACAAATATTTAACTACCTGATTCCAAGACCAGTTAAATATGCATATAATGAACCACCCTAAAACTCATGTTACTTACGCATGGCTCTACATATCTTTTGGTCACTAACATTTGATATATATTTATTTCTTTATTTTAAATTTTATTGTATTTATTCATTTGTGTGTGTGTGTGTGTGTGTACATATGTGCATGTATGCCACAGCACACATGTGGAAGTCTGAGGACAACCTGCAGGCTGTCAGGCTTGGTGGTATGTACTTTTACCTGGCCCTGATCCTATTTAACATGTATAACTATTGTTGTAAAATGAAATCAGGCAGGAAGAACCATAGAAGCAGGAATATAATGAATGTCAAATATACTTATCACTGTAACATTTAAAAGATAATTTTATAATTTTGAAAGCTCAATATTTTGAGTTATATGTTATTATTTCTCACATTCTGAAAGATTACTTGCTACTAAGATTCTTAAATCAATATTGCTGACAAAGGATCATATGTTATTAATATTGGAACTGGGCTTTTGTTTCAAGTTCCCTGATCCTATCATGTGTTTATTTTTATTTTCTTTCTTTCTTTTTTTTTTCATTTGCCAAAGGAGGATGACTGTTTAATCTAGCCAACTACTCATGGCTAGAGATGTCATAGGCCCTAGAGAAGAATCTACTACTGCTGTTTTCCTAAATCAGTATAATTTCTAACTGTGTTCTAAATAATTGTCCTTAAACCCCCAGATAAATATAGCTCTCACCAGTCATTAAAGAGACTATTACAAAGATTCACAATTGGTCAAAATGCACAGAATAAGGGAATGAGGTGCTTCCAGCCCGATTTGATATATCTACAAAGCAACCTCTATTTCCAAGCATCAGGGAAAATTGCAGGAAAGGGGAGTAAATATAATATAAGCCAGAGGACCAGGATTCCTCCTGCTAGATAGTGTCTTCTAGACATGACGAGGGCACTGTACCAATGAAATCTCAACAATATTGTTGCCTAAACAAGGCCTACATAATGACATCAGTTGACACACCAACATAGATGGGGGAAATTTCACAAGGCCCAACCTATAGGTGAAAAGCTACAGGTAATTGATGGCTGCCAAGAGAGGAAGAAATAATATAGGAGAGCTGTACCAATGAAATCTCAACACTATGGCTGCCTAAACAAGGCCTACATAATGACAACATCAGGTAACACGCCAACATAGACGGGGGGAAATTTCACAAGACCCAACACATAGGTGAAGAGCTACAGGTAATTGATGGCTGCCAAGAGAGGAAGAATTAGTTTTCACCAGGAAAGAGAATCTTGATAGGTTATCCAATCTGAATGATCAACCTTAAACACATGTGTGTAAGAGGAACATTAAATGGACTCAATATGTTGACTATATATATTCAATATATGTAATAATAAAATTATAGTGAAAGTAATGAATTTGAGGAGTGGAGGGCAAGGGAGGAGGTGGAAGTGATGTAAATATGGTACTTGTGTATTAAATTCTCAATTCATGCTCATATATGAAATTCTCAAAAAGTTATATAAAAGGAAGATACCTATAATCGATAAAGATTTGGGGGAGGTACAATAATACTAATTTTGAACCCAGAAGCCTTCTTTCCTCTTCGTATCAGACCTATCTAACTGGAGGCAGAATTCTGGAGATCAGCATCTCCTTTGAACACAGCTGGACTCTCAGGTATTTTGGTCTTTAGGGACTGATATACCTAAAATAACTTTGAATAGTTAAATCTGACCACGTGTGAAATGGCAGTTGCCTTTTAATTTTAATGGAATATTTTAGAGAATTTTTATTGAGAAGCTCTTAAAATTCTTTCTTTTCACTCCGTTAATGAAAGGGGGGACATGTGTTAGTGTGGCTGTGACTTTTTATTATAAATTTAAAGCAGTTCCTGCAAATTTTAACAAGTAAAATCAAATATTTAATGCTTTTGGAAAAACGCCTTTATAAAATTTACAGAATGAAATAAAAATTTCTGAATTTAAATTTTTGGAATAAAACACTGAATTTGTAAGAGCACTTACATCATGTATCAATATTTCCACATTACTTTGCTATGTGGAATCATAGAACCATATTATGACCACAATAGTTACTATTAAAACTGAAAATCTGTTCTCCGATTTTTAAGAAAGAACAGAAAGCTTGACTCAAAAATATGAATATTGTTTGTAGAAACATTGACTTATTTCATATATGCAGTTTGGAGTAGCCTCAGGTCCTGATATAAGCCTCAATGATCAAAGGTTATGTGCACAGTCTAATGGGACTTCACAAGGTTCCAGTCTAGAGTCAGTGATGTGCTGATAATTTTTATCAGAGGTCTCCCAGAAAGAAAACAGCACACCTAATTTGCTAATTTCCATTGGATAAATATCACATGCAGTATAAAGAAGAGATACCTCTTAGCAGTAGTGGTAACCAGCTTCAGGAGCACACCAAATAGAGTCTTTTATATTTGTTGAATATACAGTATGAAATCCAACAGTTATGAAGGATGGCATTTAAGGGGGAAAGAAATAGTTAACTGGTTAAATGGAGTAGTTTTCTTTCTTTGGGCATAGACTACCTGAGAAAGTGTGTGTGTGTGTGTGTGTGTGTGTGTGTGTGTGTGTGTGTGTGTGTGTGTATTTGCAGAGCTGGAGAGCAAAGGCAAGTGCTTTTTAAGCCACATGATTTGCTCATAGGTAGCTTTGCCAGGGTTTAGTCCTTATATCATATGCAGAAATTGGGGCAAATGTCATCATCAACTTAAGTTGCTTTTGGATAATAGGCTTGACAGGATGAATAAAAGTATTAAAGCAGTGACTTTTTATTTGGGATTTGTTTCTTGGGAAGCATTTTTACCTCCTTCTGGTAGGAATGAGCTTTCAGTTGCATTTTTCTAAATGATTGTCATTTAAATAGTAGTGTATTAACAAGGACTGAGGAACAAAGAGTTTAAATACTTTCTCCAATTGCTACAGATACTAATTGATATAACTTCATGGCCTGATTCAACATTTTGTGCTCTTAATCAGTATAATCTATGACTTAACTACCTTTGCAAAAAAGCCTAACTAAAGTGTAGTTAGCCAATAATTTTGAACATTTTATAGTTTCTTATGGTAATTAAATATGTGAATAAAAGGCACAATGAAACTGTCATTGATAATTTAGATAGGTAGTAAATGGTAGATATTTTAAGTTTAGACCAATTCTAAATGAAATAATCTTGAGATTATATTAATAAAATGGGGATTAACTAGTAATATGGCCAATCTATTACTTGCCTTTAGTTACTAGAAATCACTTGTCAGTAATAGAGGATCCAAACATGAGTGCATGCAATTTCAACCAACTGATATTTGACAAAGGTGCCAAAAATACACAATAAAGGAAAGACAGAATCTTCAACAAATGATGCCGGTAAAACTGGATCTCAGCCTGTAGAAGGATGAAATTGGACTGTTATCTTTTACCCTCCATAAGAGTCAAGTCCAACAAATTAAAAGGCCTCAATATGAAACCTAGAACTCTGAAGTTCCTTAGGCATTAAGGTCAACAATCAACAAGTGGGACCTCAATAAACTAAAATGCTTCTGTACAACGAAAGAAACAACCAAAGAAGGGAAAATGAAACCCACTGAGTGGGAGAAAATCTTCAACTGCTGAACACCTGACAGAAGATTAATATCCAGACTATACAAAGAACTCAAAAACACAAAGAAACAAGAAAATCAACAACCCAGTTAAAAAATGGGCTAAGGACCTGAACCAAGCATTCTCAGATGAAGAAATAAAGATGTCTAGAAAACACCTTAAAAAGTGCTCAACATCATAGTAATTAGAAAAATGCAAATCAAAATCACTTTAAGATAACTTGTTCAACCACCATGGAAAGCAATGTGGAGAACTCTTAAAAATGTAAAAATGAATCTACCATATGATCTGGTTATGCCACTCCATGGTGTATACCCAAGGGATTCCTTGTGCCATAGAGATAACTGCATCCATGTTTGTTGCTGCTTTTTTCACAATAGCTAAGAAATGAACCAACCTAAAGGTCCCTCAGCTGATGAATGCTTTATAAAAATGTGGTACATTTACATAATGGAGTTCTACTCAGTGGTGAGGAAAGACAAAATTATGAACTTTGCAGGTAAAATGGATGGAACTAGAAACTGTAATACCAAGTGAAGTAACACAGACTCAGAAAAGCAATTAATGTGTGTCCTTCATTTGCAGATCTTAGCATCAATCCCTGTGTGTGAGTATATACCTTGATGCAACAGCAGGAGTCATGAAAATGGAAAGGAAGCATGGAGGTAAAGAGAAAGAAAGAACCCCAGTGAGGGGGATAGTAGGAAACATGTTACCAAGGGGGACATGGTGAAAATTGAGGTATTCAACTGGGAAGAGAGGAAGGAAGGACATTCAAGGAACCATGGGTATAAAGGAGAAGAAGGAACTCAACTTAAGAAAGGGGGTAAAAGGAGACAGGTATTATCAAGGGGAAATTGGGGGTACTTAAGCTGGGGAGGGAGGAGGAAGGAGAGAGAGAGAGAGAGAGAGAGAGAGAGAGAGAGAGAGAGAGAATGAACTATGAAGCTCAGGTGGCGTAAAAGCCAGAAGGAAGTGTATTAACTCAAAGCCTCCCTGAAAAATACACATACAATATCTGAACATAAATGCATGTGTGTACCTGAAGGCTATATAACCAGGAACACAGTGCCAGACAGGAGAAACTTCCCTTTGAGTTGTTGATCAGGGTAGTCCAAGAGACTCCCAAAATAACACAGGCTATTGACACAGCCCTTGATTACCTCTCAGAACTTTAAGGTAAGATCCTGTTGCTGAAGACAGGGCAACACAAGAACTTGGAGCAGTGGAGCTGGAGCTGGCCTGGAAGCCTTCTCCATGAAGACTAGCTCTCATAGTTCTAGAGAATACTATGCAACCCACTAATGGAGAAAATCAATCAATGGTCCAGTCCAACTGTAAAGACTACTAACCACAACAACTGGCAGAGAAAACCATCTGTATTGGTGCAGTATGGTACTTTTATCCAGGGATAATCAACAGCTATCTAATTGAAGTTAAAGTCCTCTCAATGAGAGGGAATTCATGAGTGGCACTATAAGTATAGCCAAATACACATGGCTGAAGCAGTCACAGATCCTAGAGAAAACCCTATCTCTGTCATGTCTCTAGACAAATGAAATTTCTTATTGTATGCTAAATATGGATCCTTATATTTATAGACAAGTGTACCATATACCACTCATCAAAGAAGCTTCTTTTTGCAACAGATGAGGTTATTACAGAGCTCCACAACTGGTCACACACAGGGAAGATATATCTGAGAGATACCCAGCCCTAAGTGACACATCCACAGTAGAACTTCGACACCTAAGGCTCATGGAACAGTGGAACAGGGGGTAGAGAGAATACTAACACATCCCTCAACTCTCAACAGTGAAGCTTTCTCATACAACAGAGTGTGATGCACACGGAAGGCCACAACTGGCGAAGTTTTAGGAAATAAGAGACTGCAGAGTGCATTTCCTTGACTAGGACTCTTATATTAAACCTCACCCACACACATCTTAGGGACCATTGTGGAAGAGGGGGCAGAAAGATTGTAAAACCTAGGGTTGGTGCATGAACATAAGGAAACAGATGTTATCAGGCTGCTGGGAACTTGTTTATATGAATTTGAAGCAATGGTGACAGCATGCACAAGTCCCATGATGACCCAGTCAGATAAAAACCCAGCATAGAACTGGCGAAATAGGCAGCAGGCTCCAATCCTAGCTGAGTAACTATTATTACTGTGGGGTGAGGGAGAGTTGATCTTCTTTAAGGGAATGACTCTAGATAGGCTGACTAGGTGCCAGTGGATGAACTTGCACTGAGGGAAATCTTATCCATGCTTGACTGGATAAGACAACATATATGGCAGAATGCATGAAATCCAGTGGGAATTTATGGGGGTATGGGTGGGGGAGGGGTCCAAATTTGATTAAGATTTATTATAAGAAACTCACAAACTCAATAAAATATTTTAAAAAGAAATCACTTGTCAAGAAATTATAACTCTGTTCTCTTTATATTGATCCCTAGGCCAAAAATAGTTTAAAATGCCTTTTACATAAGCACTCATGAGTATATATGCACACAGACATATACACAATTATATATACATATGAATATACATAGATAATGAAATGTATGGGAGTAAAGATAAAATAAGATCAAGAAACATAAAACGGAGCAGAGGCTGAAGATAGTACCCCAAACCATGTTTCTAGAGCTCTATCATGATTTTTGTTCTCAGTCTTATCAAAGTCATAGCACAGAGAAGAAATGATATACAGTGTTGACATTTTTTTTAAAAAGGAGTGTTAAAAATCACAGGGAAATTTTCAAGTGAAGTAATAAAAATTATATACTGAAATTGCTTGAAGAATTTCTTTGAATACGATGCATTTTTCACATTTTCGGGGAGTGGAACCTAAGCAAGCACTCTACCATCGAGCTACACTTCTAGTACTTCACTTAAAAAATGAAGCACTGCTATGTACACTTAGTATTCTCTATGCCATTGCACCTGGATAGACATCTATTACCTTACACCCATAGACATTTTGGTAGCATTAAGTGAATGCAGTGGGTCTAATAAAGAGTATAACAGAAAGTCAGGAGGGAAAAAGGGTGGTAGGGGTAACAGGAGGACTTGAAGGGGAAGGAGTTGGGGGTATATTTGATCAAAATATATCTTATTCATGTATGAAATTCTCAAACAATAAACTTTAAAAAGCTTTGACTGCTGAGTATGTAGCTCAGTGGCAGAATTTTCAACCACCATGAATGAATTCTGAATTAGCTTTGTAGATTGAAATTATGGTATACAACTATGAAGATGTTAATATACAAGACAGAATGTGCTAATGTTGGATTAGTGAGCCAAATTTATTGAAGGGACTGTTTGTGAAAATGTGTAATACAATCATGGAAAGTAACAAGAGATAACAGTAACATCTGGGGTCCATAACCATCATGGTCTGTAGGAGCCAAGGAAGGGAGCAGTAACAGAAAGAAAATATTTATGAATGTAAGTATGTCATAATTGTAGGAAAAGATGCCTACAAGAGGTGTGACTCTCTGCAGAAAAATAGTAGCCACTGCCATCCTGTGGGCTGACAGGGAGCAAATGAAGGAGGTAAATGGCCATCCTCTCTCTCCTGCCACCAATCTCCCACAGGTCCCTCTGACTAGATTAACCCAAGTGGAAATCAGAAGACAAAGAGCCTGCTTGATATAGTTCATACAAAAAAAATTCCCAGGGAAAAAAGTAGAAAGGGGGTGTATAGCAGAGTTTTTAAATGTCTTTGTTGATTTCTTCATTTTGAGAAAGAAATTATTAAAGCACAGGAAATAGAATCTAAATCCATTTTTCTACTACATAGAACAAACAACTATTAATATTTTTTCCTAACTCCCAGCCTCCAGAAACCACTAATTTGATTATTCTTTCTATGATTTATATTCTCATTGCTAATGCATAAGAGTTCCAGTTGCTCTCTGTCTTGTCAGCACTTGGTATTTTTCTTTAATTGTAGGTACTTAAAGGTCATAAAGTAGTATCTTCCATTTTGCCTATGACATTTGCTGTTTAGCATCTTCCCGTGTGTGTGTGCCTGTGGTTTGCATTACTTCTTTGATCAAATATACATTCATTGTTAATCTGAGTAATATATCCTCTCATTATTGAGTCCTGAGGGGTCTTTTACACTTCACACACACAAAAACTGTTGACCACCCCTGTTTTAATGGAGTTGCAAATTTGAAGTCTGTGTCAGTTGCTCGTATTGAGTTGGGAAACTTTCCTTCTACTTATATTCCTTGGATTAATACCCTGTCTTTTTAGCATTTTGCATTGAATGTTTAGTTCATTTACATTTCATTTTACTTTGAATTACTTCTCGTAAGGGTGTATTATTCCCTCTGAATTTGAAAATGTTCAATAAAATTGTACATGTAATGTTTTCACCATCATTAATTTTAATTATCTTTGTGATCTATAATTTTAGGGAGCAGATTGTAGGTCTGTTTTGTTTTTGTTGTCATTCTTCTGGCTGTCCATTACTGCTAACATTTAGTTTTATTGCATGACATTTAACACATATGGTACAAACTACAATTTTGTTCTTTTCTTTCTTCTGAGAATGGTATCTGGTATGCTTTTTCCCTTGCTTTTCTAGTATGATGACTTCTTTGATATTTTTTATGCATGTAACTTTTACAACTAGTATATTTTCTTTGTAGATTCTACAATATAAAAATAATTTCTTTCCTAGTGAATAATCTTTTCTCTATTTTTAAAATTGTAGCACTAAAATCAACATGTCTATTTTAAAAGGCATTTAGTAGGGTTATGAAAACTTGCTTTAAGAAGATTAATGAAAACATTAGTTTTCTAATATCTAAGAAAACCAACTTAAAAGAAAGGCCTATTTTGTCTCATTGTCAGAGATTTCAGCTCATGGTCAGTTGCTTCTGTTGATTTCTGGGCTACTGGTAAGGCTGGACATCATGGCAGCCTATCTCATGGTAGCGAGGAAGTAAGGACAGAGAGAGGAGGGGGCAGGGTAAATATCTTCTTTAGGATCATGTGCCAGTGGTATAACTTCCTTCTGTTAGATCCCACTTCCTCAAAGTTCCACCATCTCACAGTGAACTCACTGACTGTCAACAAATCTTTAACTTGTGACTTTTGAGAGGCTGTTATAGTCAGATTTTGTTACCAGCTTGACATTTTGGAAGAGGAAACCTCGACTCAGAAATTCCCTCCATGAATTGGCCTGTAGGCATGTCTGTGAAGCACTGTCTTAATTTCTAGTTGATGTGGGAGGTCCCAGCCCACTGTGGACAGCGCCATTCCTGGGCAGGTGGGCCTGAGCTGTATATGAAAGGTAGCTGAGCAAGCCAGTAAGCAGGATTCTTCTGTAGTATTTGCTTCAGTTCCTGCCTCCAGGTCTCTGCTTTGAGTACCTGCCTTAGCTTCCTTTGATGATGGACTGTAACCTTTAAGAAATAAACCATTTCCTACCCAAGTTGCTTTTGTCATGATGTTTATCACAGCAACAGAAAGTAAATTATAAAAGGAGCAATTAAGATCCCAAAACAGGAGAGTATGTATGTATGTGTATAATTTAACCCAATTTGAGAATTTGTCTGAGTAGAAGACTTTATCCATTCATATTTATTTTGGTAATTAATATTATGAGCCATAAGTTTCCAGTTTTGATTTGCATTTTCTTTTAAAAATTTTATTAATTATTTTTATTTATGTGTATGAGTTAATTGTATGCATGTATTTAAGTATACCTGTGTCATGCAATGCCCAAGGAGGTCAGAAGAGGGCGTCGGATCCCATAGAACTGGAGTTACAGATGGTTGTTAGCCACCATGTGGGTGTTTGGAATTGAACTCTGGTCCTCTGTAAGAGCAACCAGTGCTCTTAATTGATGAACCATTTCTCCAACCCCTGTATTTTCTTTTAAAATATAGAGTATTAAATGTCCTCTCTTGACTTTAGCATGATTTCTTAGATTTTAATTCTACTTTTATCCTTTAAGAGTCTGAGTGGTTTTCTACCTTTTAATTTTTAACAATTTACTATACTAATATTAAGTATTCTATTAACATAAATAATCTATACATTTCTTCAATTTCTTGGGGCAGATATGCTATAACATACATTCTCTTTAATGCCACACCATCAACTTTTATCTTAAGATCTTCTGGAATGTTTTTCATTGATGTGGGTATATTTACTTTCTTTTCTATCATTGTGTTTTTAGTTCTTGATTCATTTTGGAATAATTTTTTAGATATTCACGTAACTTTAGTGTCAATTACCAGTTGCCATTTGAACCTAATAGCAGTCTGTCTTTGCTCACTTTTAAATACTCTTTTTTTAAATTATGCTTTTATTTTCTTAGAACACATTATTTTGTGCCTTTCAGAAAGGTTGTAGGCATTAAACTTTGAAGGCTTTTATATTACTGTTTGTTCTACATTTTAAATGATAGTTTAGCTTGTTATATAAATTTTGTCTCATTAATTTAAATATTGCTCCATGGTTTTCTAGCATCTTGGTTGCAGCTGGTCTGATGTTGTTTTAATTTGTCTAATTGGAAATACTCATTATGATTTTCATGCTTCATTAGAACCATTTACTATTAGAATTAATGTTTTTGATAGATTGTATCTAGACATTATTCTTGCACTGCTGGAAATGGATTCTTTCGGTATTGTGCTAGTTTACTTTCAGTTGCTGGGATGAAAACACTGGTCATAACCAATTTGGGTGGGAAAGACTTTATTTTATCTATATCTCCCAAGTCACAGTTCATCACTGAGGGGAGCCAAAGCAGGAACTCAGGGCAGGAACCTGGGGCACAGACAATGAAGGAACTCTGCTTACTGGCTTCCTTCCCTGACTTGTGTTCAGCCTCCTTTCATATACAACACAGGACCACCTGCCTAGGGACATTACCCATAGTGTTCTGGGCCTTCCCGTATCACTCAACAATGAAGAAAATGCCCTACAGATATGGCCACAGGCAAATTCCTTAATTGAGGTTCCCTCTACACAGGTGTGTCAAGTTGACAACTAAAGCTGTCCAGCACAAGAATGAAGAGAGTTTATGTGGGGGAAAGTTTTCTTTTGCTCTTTTAAAAAATATTTATTTTATTATATTTTAATTGTGTGTGTATGTGTGAGTCTGCATATCTGTGTGTATGTGCCTGAGTGCAGATGCCTGCAGAGGCTCTGGATCACCCTGAAACTGGGGTTACAGGTGATTGTGAGGTGCTTAACATGGGTTTTGGGAACTGAACTCAGATCCTCTGAAAAAGAAGTATGCTCTCTTAACCTCTGAGCCATCTCTACAGTTCATTGCTAATTTTTTTCTTTAAAAGATTTATTATTTTTGTTTATTGTATGTGTGTGTGCCTACATGGGTTTGTGTGAACCATGTACATGGAGGTGCCTGTGGATTCCAGGAGTCTTTGGGCACTGGAGTTGCAGGTGGCTGTGAACCACCTGATGTAAGCACTGGGAGTTGATCCTGGGTGCTCAGCAATAGCAACAGCAATAGCAATTATGTATTGTTGTTTTTGTTGTTGTTTTGACAGGTTCTCCCTATTTCCAGCCCATCTGGAAGTCACTACATGGACCAACCTGGCCTCAGTCTCACAGAAATCCTCCTGCCTCTGCCTCCAGAGGGCTGGGACACTGAGTTATCTTTCTAGTCTCCTGCTGTTCTTTTATCTTTTAATCATTACTTCTTTTGTTTTATAGGTATTCTTTCTTTAACTTCTAATCCATGGTTGGCACAATTTACAGATTTATTCTACATGTATTTTATTTTTATTTTTTCCATCCCGGTCCTTTGAATTGAATTCCCAGTGGGATTTTCCCCTTTACTCTTCCAGTTACTAACTTAATTTTCAGTCCCATTCATTCTTCAATTCGATGATCTTGACAAAACAAAACAAAAACTCTGCTTTTTTTGGTAACATCCTGGTTTTGTTAACATATATTTTTTTAGTTGGAACCTTTTTTCTTTCAAAATATCTACAGTTACTAATTCACTATTCTTTGCAATTTCTTACGTGTTCTTTCCTCACTGATTAGTTCTTATTGCAGAATTTGGTGCTTTTTAAAAAAACACTTTGTTGGCTTTCTTGTATTGTTGCTATTTCCTCCCTTGCATATAATTATGGATGATGTTCCTGGGCTGGGGTCAGGGTTCAGTGCTCAGTGTTAGGGAGCTTGCCTATTATTCATAGGGCTAGATTTTGATCCCCAGAACTGCAAAAATAAAAAGGTATTCACTTGAGGGACACAGATCACTTAAGAGTAGCTGGATCAAATTTAGGAAACCTGAGTATTTAGATGGAAAAAATTAAAATTCCTGTCAGTATTAAAATTAAATCTAACAATTCCTTCAGTCATGAATATACAAACAGAATCTGTGATTTATCACAGAGATTCACAGATATTCCCATATCACAATTGTGTTTATGGACTAAAATTTCTACTGCTTCAAAATTTTGACATTATCAGACCTATTTCGGTCTTGTTATTTTATGTTAATAAAAGGCAAGTACTTTTATAATAATTAAAACATTTTGATGACCTTGTTTCAATGCAGTTCTCTTCTTTTTTAATGCTTTTGAAAATATACTGTGTATTTCAAGACCTTAATCTATGATGGAGTACATGAGCTTCACTGGATACCCAAAGGGGTCCATGGTACAAAAGAGGGTAAGGGACTGGGGAGCTAGCTCCATTGGTAAAGTGCTTGCCTTTCAAGCATGGGGACTAGAGTTCAGTCTGCAACATCCAAGTAAAAAGCTGGGCTGGTGTGTGCTTATAATCTCAGTGCTGGGGAGAGGGGGAGGCTTGCTCGCCTAGTCTAATTGGTGAGCCCCAAGTCCTAGTGAGACTATCTCAAAAACAATGTAGACAGATCCTGAGGTTGACCTCAGCCTTCACACCCATGACAACACATGCATGTGCACCTGCACACACAGAACATGCACCCCATACACACATACACACACACACACACACACACACATACACACACATCAAACAAAAAAGGATACTACCTCCCAATGTATATCAGTCACTGTTGCTTCCTGAATGCATGCATTTTGTGTAGTCTAATGAGACTTGATCCTTGCCTTGATGTTGTTGGATGGGCAAAGGAAAGATATCCCAAGCTCTGACACAGTTTGGTTGTGGTTGTTGCCTGATGTAAAAAGTCCCAACCTTTGTGACAGCCCTTGATAAACAATATTGATTTAAACTTTCATTTTTGTTGTTTGTTTGGGAGAAGTTTTGATTTCTGCCTGGGGCAACACCAAAGCTGTAGTTTAGCATATGGAGACTTCTCAATGCATTTGTCAAAAGAAAAGCCAATTCCTTCCTCAGGGCTATAATTATCCTGTCGTTCCCCCTTTTATCCAGCATATGTTGTCTCTCTTTTTTTTTTTCTTTCTTACTGTACTTTGTTAATTAACATCATGTTTTTTATGAGACACTCAATGTATTAGTTACTTTGGGGTAATTAAGATAGAAAAGATCTGAGTAAACAACTTAGATGAGGAAAGATTTATCTTGGCTCACAGTTTCAGAAGGTTCAGTGTGTGGCCACTTGGCCCTATGTACTTGTGTAGAAGAGCATGCTGGTGGAAGGATGTGACAGAGGAACTTCTTTACTTCATGGCCCAGGAAGCAGAGCAAGAGAGGAGGAAACTTGGGACCAGGCATGGCCTTAAAGGCACACTCTACTCCTTCCAGGTGGCTCTACCTCCTAAAGTTTTTACCACCTCCCCAAATAATTTGACCAGCTGGGGATCACACATTCAGCACCTGAACCTGTGGGGAACATTTCATATTCAAATTTTTGTGCTTATATTATAACTGATGGGGTTCAAGACATGCCATCCTAAAATATGATGCCTTGACATAGAGAATGTTTGCAACTCCAATAATCTGAGAATCAGAAGAATCAGGAAGAAGTTCAGGAAGCACATTGCAAGAAGTTCAAGTGAGAAGTGGCTTCTGAAGACCCAGAATAAAGTAACATCCTTCAGAGCAAGACAGAGGGCCTCCAAAAAGAATCCCAACCAACACTTGCTATGGGGCTGGGGCTCTGTTTACTGTATTACCTCATTGTCTTGTCCCATCACATTTTCCAGATCTTTCCACGATTCATCAAACAAGGAATAGGAATACTATGGCTTGGCCACTTCCCAAAGCCTTCATTTTCTTATAAAGGTAACTATACCAGATACACTATGTATTAAATAAAACTATGTGCTTTGCTTTCTGTGTTTGTACCTGTTTTATTAGAGGAATCCTGACTGAGATCCAGAGTGAATGGAAAGATACTTCTCCTCTTCTACATAATTTATTATATTTTGTTTAGTTGCTGCTTGAAAATAATTTGTAGTATATTTTAAAATTTTTATTAGCATATGATCATTGTATAGTGAGAAGGAGTTCATGAGCATTTTGATTCAAGTATGTTATGTGCTTTGACCATATTCATATACCTGTAGCCTCGTCTCCAACTTTCCATTCCTGCCTTCAGATAGTGTTGCTTCTACTTTCATTTCATACATGTATATGTGTGTATACATATATATAGTACATCTAGTATGTAGAATATGCAACTGAGATAAAATATATGATACTTGTTTTTCTGCCCCTCTTTTATTTCACTTAATATTATGATTTCTAGTTGTATCCATCAAACACCACAAATCCATTTTTTAAATTGCTGAATAAAATTCCATTGTGTATGCATATCATATTTTCTTTTTTTCTATCTCTTGACCTGCTAATGGACACCCAGAATATTATTAATTGTGATCTAATGAATATGAATGTTAAAGTATCTTTGTGGTATATTTCCTTTGGCTAGATACCCCAGAGTGATACAGCTGGATCCCATGGTAGTTCTATTTTTAGTTTTTTGAGGAACTTGCTGCACAATGTATTTAGTAATGTCACATGTATGTTTTATCTGCTTAGTTATACTCTTGCTGAATAGCCAGAAGGTTTCTGTATAGGAGTTTTATCAGTAAAGACTCAGAGTGAGTCAAGCTTGCAGAGACTGGTAACAGTACAATTCTGTACTTTAGATTTCCAACATTCACAGTGATTTGACAATGTCATAACTATTTGGAAGCATTTTGTACAAAGTTAATTTGTCATTAGTTAAGAGACTTATGACATAGCCCTTGATAATACTTTTAGTTTATTTTTTTCTTCATAAAGTTTATTTTATAAATTTATATTTTATGTTAGAATTAACTCATGATAGATAAATTTCTTGATTTCAGTATTATAATTATATAAGAATTTTTTAAGTGTTAGGTAAGGATAATTTTATTTGAGAAAGATGATAGAAAATTGAAAAAGCCATCTCAGGCTAGAGAGAGAAGGCTCAGTGGTTAAAAGGATTTCCTGCTCTTCCAGAGGACCTCAGTTGGATTCCCAGTTTGGTTTCCAGAACCCATGTTGAGTGACTCAAAACCACCTATAATTACAGCTCCAGGATCATCCAACACCCTCTTCTGAATTTCATGGGCACCCACACTCACATGCGCACATACCCACATACCCACACTGACACACATATACACATAATTTTGTAAAAATTAAAAAGAATGAAGATATTCATAATTGTCTTCTTTATATCTTGTTCTATGTTCCATGAGCCTCAGATAGCTGGTTTTGATTCTCAGGTTATCTGAGTTGTCTAGCCCTACATTGATTCTACAGTCAAATCTCACCAGGATCTTCCTAAGTCTCTCCTACTCCTGTTCAGAACATTCCAGAACAAAATGCTACTTGAAGTGGCAACATTAATGGTATTAATGGCACATCCTGAAGTTTTCAGGACATGATGTGATTATCTGCAGCTTACATCTTCACTCCCCAGAATGGGCAACACATGTGAACAAATGACCTAAACCATTATGACTTTGGGACAAAGGAAGTTTTGCTAGGGAGAAACCATTATCAGAGTTGAGAAATGACAACATCTGGGCAATTTCTCCAGTAACACTGGGGAGGCTCTCAGAATAGGGTTAAAAACAAAGAATCTTTCAAAAGTAGTCTGCTAGTCTGTTTACGTTGCTGCAACAAAATACCATAAATGCTCTAGTTGAAGCAATAAGCATTTGTTCTTCACCACTCTGGAGAATGGAAGTTCAAGATAAGCTTGGATTTTTTATGACATTCCTCTTTCTAGTGTATAGACAGCTGTCTTTTGTGATAAAATGGGAGAGAAAGGGAGAGAGAGACAGAGACCCAGAGACAAAAGAGTCATCACAATCTTGGCGCTCATGAACAATTTTTCCCCTAAACCCCCATTTCCAAACACTGTGACACTGAACACTGGGGCTTCAACGCTGAATCCTGGGGACACAGTGTTTTGGGCTGGAGCAGGTGGCTTTAAATTATTTTTCATTTGTCCTCCAGCCAGACTCTTTAACATCTAATACAATGCAAGTAAATGAAAATGTTTCTCTTGGGAAAATATTCATGGACATCCTTCCCCTTCCTCCTGCAAATACATATCACTTTCACACCTTTATAGATAAGCCCCAAACTTCCATTTGATTAAAATTATTCATTGCCTATTTACTGATGCAGAAAAAAATATATATGAAAAGAAAAACAGGATGTGAAGGAAGATGAGTGGTACAGGGAGAAAATAAGCATTCCAAGTCTTTTTCAGTGGTGCTTCAAGCTCTTTTATGCTCTCAGAAACTTCAGAGTGAGGTAAGGCCACTTGTTTTCTGTGACTCAAGACAACTTTCCTGTCAACCACCCATCTAACCTCTGTCAGTGGAAGGCAATGTGCTGGCAAAATGGCCTTCACAGGTCAAGACTGAAGAACCTCAGCCAATGCCTCAGGGTGGGACAGAACCTAGGCGCCAAGCAGTGTCCCCCAGCAGCTCATTTGCTGGACACACAGAGCCCTGTTCTGTAAGCTCCCCTAGGTTGTGGGTGAGAGGAACCCATTAACATTTTAAAATATTTGCAGAAATCAGAGGTGGGAAAGGTATTTCTGGAGGGCCAGTACGCAGTGCACTCCTAAGCGTGCCAAAGTTTGCTGGCATGACTCAGGCTTGATAGAGAACATCTGGGTGATTGCTGCTGCTGCATATAGATGGGGCAGAGGGCAGGAAACAAAGGGGGCTTGTGAGAGAACACTGAGGAATGCTCTCTGTACTGGAGGCCTTACTTGGTGCCTATCCTGTGCTTAGCTGTGGGAGATGAGGGAAACAGGAATGGGAGATTTTGCCCTCATGTTGCCTTGGTCATGAATGCTGGAGACTGCATGTCAATATAGAACTAGCCAGTGGGAATGCAGACTCCTGTTTACACTGCTAACCAGACAAGTGCAACACAATATTATAATGGTGCTCCTTCTCCTGGAGCTTGTCAGGGGCAAGGACACTGAGGTACACACATTAGAGAGGATGTTCCGCTTTAGTGGAGACGGGTTTGTCAATGCTTCCTCCACTGCCAACTCC
Organism: Nannospalax galili; assembly: GCF_000622305.1. Lineage (NCBI taxonomy): Eukaryota > Metazoa > Chordata > Mammalia > Rodentia > Spalacidae > Nannospalax > Nannospalax galili. The sequence goes on from NW_008360313.1 coordinate 116,400, forward strand.
ATTCATATGGAAACAAGATAAAATGAGTTACATATCACGAGTAAGTATATTTCAAACACAAAAGTGCTTATAGTAACTGAAGGTTAGGGTCAGGCTGTTGAAAAATCTATCATTTATGAATGGAACTTCATTTGGATTCTGACTTATGCATGCCTCACACTACCCAGCTTACATGTATGTATAAAAATAATCCATAGTCAGGAATACAGGGGAGGAATGAGCATAACTCTTTACAGGAGTGAATAATAATGACTGAGGAAATAAACAAGTCTGTGTATTCCCATGCAGACTTCGTTTTCAGTGTCCTCTTGCTCCTTTTCCCTGTGCTCTATGGCTCATGCTCACCTTCTGATTCAGCTCCAGAATACTAGTCCCATATTTTTAATACATTGCTACTCTACAGATTCATCAAAGAAGCCAGGCATTAGTGGTTGAAAATAGTTTAGGATTATAATGGCAGATACCACACAGTCTAAGCACACTAAGCTTGTGAAAAGATTGCACTCGTTTCATTCATTCAACAAATATTTATCAATTGCCTATTGGCTCTAGAGACATAGTAACATCATCCCTGCTTTGTAGTACTGGAAGGTCTAAGTGATGTACTTAGCATTTCAAACAGTAGTGTCTATCTTGCTTGAGAACTGATAGGCAAATTTTACTTCTTAAACTGATTGTTCTGACTGGTTTTAAATGGACTCTTCTATTTCAAATTATTCACTGTATTTTTAAAGTTATGCTAAAATTTGATTTACTACTTTAAAGCTGGTAGTAAAATGCTGCTGCTGCTGCTACGGATCTGAGGCTTTGGATTTCAGATACCCTGCAACCCATGATGCATGTGGGTGTGCACATGTAAAGGAACTCTAAAACAGACCAATTACTTTAATTTGGGTGAAAGGAACTCAAAAGCTATGGTTAGTTCTAAATTTTTTAGAATGTGAGTTTAACTTTATGTCAAGAATTATATTTTGTTATAAGCAGTCTTACATTCTTAATTTTTAAATATTTAAGACATTAATTTTAATTTGTTTTAAGAGGTTTCTCTTTCCTTAAGCAATGAAACAGACATGTGAGAATGCCAAGTTTATGATGAGTTACTCTAAGTCAGAGATTTATTTATTTATTAGTATTTTATTTATTATTTTTATTTTATGTGTATGAGTGTATTGCCTGCATGTATGCAAGAGCACCTGTGTCATACAATGCCTACTGAGGTCAGAAGAGGACATTGGATCTCCTGGAACTGGAGTTATGGATGTTGGTTAGTCACCATTTGGATGCTAGCAGGGAATTGAACCTGGGTCCTCTGTAAGAGCAGCCAGTGCTCTTAACCTCTGAGCCATCTCTCCAGTCCTCAGTTTTATTTTTTAACTAAAATCACTGGGCATTTTCTTGAATCTTATCAGGTATTATTTCTGTAAAGTACAATTAAGGTGAAGCATCATCCTTGAGAATTAAAATATATTGTTTATCTGGCTATCTAGCTAAAGCCCAGAACTCAAACTGTAAAACGTTTATCTGACTCTAAAACCTATGATCTGCTGTGTGAGTCCATGTAGCTTTTAGAAGTAATACTTGACTTTTGACTCTCACAAATTTCTTTTTTTCCAATTTATTGAATTTTTGTGCATTTCATACAATAGATCCTAATCATATTTAGACCCCTCCCCCATCTGCATCTCCCATAGCCTGCCCATAGGATTTCATGCTTTCTTTTGCTTCTCAGCCTTTTGGCTATAAGATCAAGTATGGAATTTCATGCATTCTATCCTATATGTTACAGCCTATTAAGCCAAGTTTGTGTATACAGATGTCCCCTGTGTGAGTTCATCCAGTGGAACCTGGTCAGTTTATCTAGCATCACTCCCTTAAAGAAGACTGACTCTCCATCTCTCAGCAGTGATCAGCTGCCAATAGTTCCTCGGCTAAGTTTGGGGCCTCCTGGACACTTCCAGGGCTTCACACTGAACTTCTGCTTCTAGAACCAATCAATTCACTTGATCTATTTTGTCTAGACTTGTTCATTTGTTTGAGACAGTGTCTTATATGTTCCAGGCTGGCTTCAAAATCACTATGTATCTGAGAATGACTTTGAATTTTTGATTCTCCTGACTCCACATCCCAAGTGCTGATATTAAAGAATGCACTGCCATTCCTGTTTATATGTGGAACTGGGTGGGCCTTGAGTCTCTAGGTATGTATGCTGGGCAAACATGCTACTAATCAAGCTTCATCCCCAGTCCTGTGTCTATACTACTACAAAAGAAATAACTTATATCACCTTGGATACTATGCAGGTCACATGTTGAAGCTCCCATCCTTTGGGTCGCTTCTTACCCTCCTGATCTAGAGATTATTGCTAAGATGTTTTTTATTATAGCTTGTCCAGTTCGTACTGTGTGATAGAAGCATGTTTATCAGATAGAAGCACTTTTTTCTCTTAAATTTCTCCTGTGGGTAAAATAGGAACTAATTTTCCCAAATAGATATTAAAATATTGCTGTTCTTATGAGTTAGGAAAGTTTACTTATAACCACAATTTGACATGTCAAAATATTTGTGTGAGAATAATCCAAAGTGTTGTTGTCCCAAGATGACCAGGTCTCTGAGAGCCATTCTCTGTCTTTGCAAATCAAAAGACTCTAGTTGTTAGAGATTTAAGGTTCTGAAATTGTCTTGATGATAACAGTAAAGGATTTGCATATGCAAAAGGGAAAAAATTTAAGACCAATGCCCTTTCTCATAGGTCTTTGATTTCCTTAGCAGTAGTAGCATTTTACCTGAAGAATTTAGTCCTGGAACTTTAAAAGCTCATATTGCTAACCTTTATAATTTGGACCATGTCCTTTTCCTCACAGTACTGGTGCTATGATGATTGAATTTCACAAAAGCATACTGTATTATTTACTTTTCTGCTGCGGTGATAAAGCACCATGACCAAGGCAACTCATAAAATGAAGAATTTGTTTGGGCTATGGCTCCAGAGAGAGTCCATAATGGCAGGGGAGGCATGGCAATAAGTGGCCAGAGCAGAAAACTGAGAGCTCACAACTTCATACAGGAAGCCGAAAGAGAGCTAAATGGAAGAGGGACCAGACTGTGAACTTTCAAAGCCTGCCCCCAGTGCTTCCTCAAGCGAGGCCATGCCTCCTAAAGGCTCCATGACCTTCCTCAAGAAGTACCACCAACCAACCAGCTCTTCAAATACTTGAGCCTATGAGGGACATTTTCCATTCTAACCACAATACATATCAAGTGAAATTCTGCCATTTCCAAAATGAGTGGATATGTCATTTTTATTAGATGACTGATGAATAGCCATGAAAATAAGAAAAAGAATAAACATTAGCACTTCCATTTGGTATCCTGGCTAGCAACAAAGATATTTTAAAAATATAGAAACAGAAGCATTATAGTTTTAAGACCAACATTTTGAGAAATAATTATCTGGTGTATGTTCTTCCACTTAAACATGATAGTAGTTGGTGCGATATTTGGTTATATACAGAGAGAGCAGATTCTATTTTTTAGAAAATCAAAATTCTGGGGGCTAGAGAGATGGCTCAGCATCTAAGATCCATGTCTGTTCTTCCAGAGGACCCAGGTTTGAATCCTAGCATCTACATGGCAGCTGACAACTGTCCATAACTCCAGTTCCATTGGATTTGACACCCTCTTCTGACCTCCGTGGGAACTGCACAACATATGTTTCACTTACACACATGCAGGTAATACATTGATATACGTAAAAATAACAAATAAAATTTTTTTAAAAAAGAAAATCAAAATTCTAAACTTGAATTATAATTTCACTGAGGTATTTAATTAATGGGCTCATATAGACTGATAGTGTTTCATAAAAATGGAAATTTCATTGAATAATGAATTACACTGGATGGTCTTGTGCATTTTTAAATTTAATTAATTTACTTTGCAAATGTAGAAAAGAACAGTTTCAGTAGATTTTACTTACTGAAATGAGAAAATAAAAAAGCAAGTTGTATAACGTTTAGAAGTTATTTGTTGCTTTCCAAAGTCTGGAATCATAGTTTTTTTAATCAGTCTTACATCATGAAATTCTTATTAGATGCAATCATTAGATTTTGATGCAGATGGGTATATCTTTTCCTCAAATAATACATTTATTGCTTTGAGAACATAGTGAAGATTTCTCAGAAGTAGCTCTACTGGCTGATTTCCCTGATACACAAATTGGGTTACTCTGAGTTTGTGAAAACAAAAGATATTTCATTTATTTTATTGCTATTTAAGTCTTGTCTATGCTAGAACCTGAGAAAGACAAAAAGTCTATATCCATCTCAAAACTCCGAAGAGATAACATCTGGAGTATCTGGACTAGGAGCACTTTATTTCCTGGTTAATACTACTTGGTTTTTACAGTAAACATACAAAATACCTTCCTTTTCTCGAAGTAACCTCTGGCAGAGAACAGACGAGAAAAGCTGATCTTGGAGAGCTTATAGAATCAAATTAGTATGCAATAGCTACTTGTGGTAGGATTCAGGACAAGATTCAATCTTCACATTGTATACCAGAAAACACTGGAAGTCTGAGGGGTAGTATCTGATTCTGGTTGATAAGTTACTAGTTTGACAGCCTTGAAATAAGCACTACTTCTGGTGCCTTGGTTTCCCCCGCTTTATAATGATAGGGTTGATGTAGATGATCTTTACTGTTCCTCCTAATTCTGAAGTTCCAAGATTCCGTCTCCTAAAGAGGCAGTGTGACAACTTAGAAGAACTTGCTGCTGAGGCAGAGTTTTCCCAATCTTTCTTGCTGTGTTCATACTGGCCTTCTTCTTTCTATAAATGTTGCTTGTACTCAGTTTTTAATAAAAGATTTCTGTTTTATCTTCTCTTCCTAAGTTACTTCCTGATAGTTCCCTTTTGTCATCTTCTTTTTTTGTTTGTTTTTGTTTTTAAATAAATAATTTATTGGGAATTTTGTACATGCATATAAGGTTTTGATCAAATCCATGTCCACTCCCTCTCCCCACCAGCTCCTCGCATATCTCCCCATCACTTTTTTTCTGATAACTTCCTGTCCTCTTTCTTCCTCTTTGATTTATTTATTTTTATGGGGCTTTTGGCTACTCTAATATTACCCCCTCTGAAGAGGTAACCCTAAAATCTTTTAAGGCTTAGATACAAGCTCCCAAATACTTTTGACGTTTTTGGCCTTTGGAACAGAGCATGCTGCTAAGAGGCCCAAGGATACTGACTTTTAGCCAAGAAACTGGCTACTTTTCTTTGGGATCGTTTTACCCTAACTGCCTAGCCAATTCCTACCTCCTATTCTTATCATACCATCCAACTGAAGAGGTTACCCAAATTGTCAATATGGAATTGGGACGCAGACTGCTCTGGCTTTTTCCATGCTGAACAGGGATGCAGGGTGAGGCGATTGGAGTACCCCTTCATTGGGTCTATCTAAAAGACTCCTAAATTGCATAGCTCTTATCTCTAAGGGGAAATGAAAATCCTTGAATTGCGAACAGGAGATGGTGAAGGAGAAGTAAAGGCAAGAGTAATTAGCATTACAAGTTCTAGACAGGGAACTAGAAAAAAGTCAGAACAGGGCAATTTTCAAATGTTCATATGAGAGTCCATTGGAATTTCTGGACAAGGGCTTCCAAATGCATCCCTCTATTGGGCTCCTCCTCAATTTTCTTTTGTCTTCCAAGGCTGGACTCTAGAGTGATGGATTCAGGATTTGCTTTCAGGTATTTTGATAGCTGTTGGAGTGGTTAGAATCACTGTCAGTTCCCTCTCAAAGGCTTCTAGATAGGGGGAGAAAACAAATTTACCCATCAATTTAGAACAATAGCTGGTTGTCTCCCTTAGCTACAGGTGGGCACTACAGTATTGCAGACCAAGATTTGAAGTCTTACATCTGAGCAGCACTTTCTGGTTAGGAACAAAATCATCAATGAGAAATAATTTTCTAGATAACTTTTTATAGAGACTTAAGCCTAATGTCTGGGAAGTGTAATCCCTTGAACTGATGATTTTACTCTGGTTAAACTTTCCTTTTGGGAATTAAATTGGTCCAAATAAATCAGTTTATTTTTATACTTAAGGTCATTTAAGGACCTGTCCCTCAGGGGTCACATGGGCTTGGGAGGAGCCCTTGCCTCCTTTCTTTTACCAGTTCCATCTATGTGAAGATAAAGGTCCTGCTCGACCATGTCTGGCTTTACTTGGAAGCATGAATGAGATGTTTCCTCTGAGTTGACCCTTCTCTTTCAGAGTAGACACTGGTTCAAGTCCATCTCATGGGGTCTCCATGTCCTCCTTGAACAAGAGGACAGGTTACTTACCACAGTTACAGGGCATTTTGAGAGATGTTCCAATGTCCCCTGGAGCGTAGTCAACCTTGGAGGGCAAGGGGCAAAAACTGTCCTTTAAGTCCCTCTGACCACATTAGTATAGGCCTCAAACTATGGCTGTTAAACATCCAATAAGGTTAGTTCCACCAGTCTGATACTTTAAATTATCATGTGCTATGTCGATAAGGCTTGGGTAAAAAACCAAATATTCTCAGATAAACCTTGACTAGATATATATTTTGTTCCTTAAACTAGTTGACGAAACTATGACCAGAGAAATTTTTTTCACACACTTTTTTTATCACTATTTATTTAAAAAATTTTTTAATAACTGTATGATTAGAAGAAGCATTTCATTACAGCTTTAATATATTCAGTAACACACTTCAGAGCAAGAGTACATCTCTTTCACAAGTGGCTGTAAGTTTTTAGGTTCTCAGTTGAATTAATACAGTTATACAATATTGAACTCAGTATAAGCTCTGTAATACATAAAATTGAATGTGTTTTTAACCTTTAAAAAAGATTTCCATTTCATTTGCACATGAGTCTCTAATCTCTATATATCTGATTATTATTAGTCACAGTCGGTTACTTTCTGAGCTCCTTGGCACCTGAGCATGGATATAAAGTCATCAGGTAGATTTCAACAGTAATGTTTTTCACATCTACTAATTAACACG
>NW_008360313.1:123865-124658 GCF_000622305.1 Nannospalax galili
TCTCTGAGATGTTGGTGCATGTATGTATCTGATTATTACTAGTCATAATCGGTTGCACTTGGATCCTTGGTGCCTGTGTATGTCTATAAAGTCATTGGGTAGATTTCAATGGTAATGTTTATCACCTCTACTAATTAATGTGACATAAATTTCCATGCTTCATCCTCAAATATAATACATGTTTAAAAATTTGTTGATTTTTTTGTGTGTGTGTATATCACACAGAACATCCCAAACCATCCTATTCAACTATGCACCCACTTCCCAGATGGCACCCTTCCAAAGCCTCCCTCCCTCCACTAGAGCCCTTATACTCTGATCGCCCTGCTACTGTCTGCTGTGTTGTAGGCACCCCAGCCATTCCCCACTACTTGCCCTTCTGGTGAACTTAGTCAGCCTATCTAGAGGTCTTTGCATTAGGAAGGTCAGCTGTTCCTCATCAAGCAGCAATCAGTTGTCAATATTGGGATCTGTTGTTCATTTTCCTACTTCTATGCTGGGTTACTATCTGGGAGTCCCTTTGGCCACCCTGGCCAACAACTCAAAAGAAGGTATCTCCTATCTTGGCCAAAGACCAGTTCGTCTCAGATAAACCTTACCTAGACATATATTTCTTGACCTGCTATGTATAATTTGTCAGTAGGTTGTAGGAGTAATATGGTTCCCTCTGGTTTTCAAAGCTAGCTAGGCACTGTTTATCTGTCACATTGTCTCACCCCTCCATCGTGGTTTTCCCACTTAAGGTGCCCCCATTTCCCCCCTTTCTCCCTTAATAATATCCTTCTCCTATGGT
>NW_008360313.1:125439-127466 GCF_000622305.1 Nannospalax galili
GGATTTGTTATATATTCTGGATATTAAACCTCTGTTGGATGTGTCACTGGTGAAGATTTTCTCCCATTCTGTGGGTTTTCTGTTTGCTTCCCTGGTTGCCTCCTTTGACGTACAGAAGCTTTTTAGTTTAATGAGGTCCCACTTGTTAATTCTTGCCCTTGTTTCCTGAGCAATTGATGTCTGGTTTAGAAAATCCTTTCCTACACCAATATCTTGTAGGTTTTTGCCAATGTTTTCTTCTGATAGTTTCAGAGTTTCAGGCTTTACATTGAGGTATTTGAGCCATTTGGAAATGACTTTTTTGCAGGGTACAAGATAGGAGTTTAGTTTCATTCTTCTACAGGTGGAGATCCAGTTTTGCCAGCACCATTTGCTGAACATGCTGTCTTTCCTCCAGTTAATGTTCTTGGCCCCTTTGTCAAATATCAGGTGGCTAAAATTGCATTTACTCATATTTGGTTCTTCAATTTTGTTCCATTGATCTATGGGTCTATTTTTGTGCCAGTACCATGTTGTTTTTATGACTATAGCTCTGTAGTACAGCTTAAAACCTGGTATAGTAATTCCCCCGGCATTGCTCTTAGTGCTCAGGGTTGTTTTGTCTATCCGAGGCCTTTTGTGCTTCCATATAAATCTTAGGATTTTTTGTTTCCAATTCTATGAAAAATGTCATGGGGATTTTGATTGGCATTGCATTGAATCTATAAATGGCTTTTGGTAGGATGGTCATTTTCACAATATTAATTCTTCTGATCCATGACCATGTGAGTCTTTCCATCTTCTGATGTCTTCCTCAGTATTTTTCTTTAAACATTTAGAATTGTCATTGTAGACGTCTTTAATGTCTTTGGTCAGGTTTATTCTGAGATTTTTTGTTATTTTGAGGCTATTGTTAATTGAAGGGTTTTTATGTAGTCATTCTTTGATTGCTTGTTATTGGTGTACAGAAAAGCTACAGACTTTTGTAGGTTAATTTTGTAACCTGCCACTTTATTGAACGTGTTAATAATTTCTAGGAGTTTTCTGGTGGAATTTTTGGTATCTCTTAGATATAATATCATATCATCTGAAAAAAAGGGATATTTTGATCTCTTCTTTTCCAATTATTGCTCCTTTAATTTCCTGCTCTTGTCTTACTGCTCTTGCAAGAGTTTCAAGCACTATGTTAAAGAGAAGTAGAGAGATAGTGGACAGCCTCGTCTGATTCCTGATTTCAATGGGAATGCTTCCATTTTTTCTCCATTTAGAATGATGGTGACTGTGGGTTTGTTATATATGGCTTTAATTATGTTGAGGTATGTTCCCTCCAGTCCAATTCTCTCTAGGACTTTGAACACGTATGCATGTTGAATTTTGTCAAAGGCCTTCTCTGCATCTATTGAGATGACCATGTGGTTCTTGTCTTTGAGCCAATTTATATGATTTATGACATTTATTGACTTACATATATTGAACTATCCCTGCACTTCTGGGATAAAGCTGACTTGATCATGGTGGATGAGTTTTTTGATGTGTGTCCTGTATGCAGTTTGCACAAGCATTGTTCTTATTTCAGGGTTGCTTTGGCTATATGAGGGTCTATAGTTTTCTTTTTTGGTTGTATCTTTACCAGGCTTTGGTATGAGAGTGATGCTGGCTTTATAGAAGGAATTTGCAAGTTTTCCCTCCATTTCTATTATCTTGAATAAATTAAGTAGTATTGGATGCACATCTTCTTTAAATGTCTGATAGAATTCTGCTGTAAATCCATCTGGTCCTGGCCTTTTTTTAGTCAGGAGGTTTTGTATTACTGTTTCAATTTCTTTTTGTGTTATGGGTCTGTTTAAGCTGTTAATCTCTTCTTGGTTTAGTTTTGGTGGTACCCATGGCTTTAGATATCCATCTTTTTCTTTTAGGTTTTCAAATTAGTAGCATATAGGTTTTTAAAGTATTCCCTTATAATGTTCTGGATCATTCTGGTGTCTGTTGTGATGTTTCCCTTTCATCTCTGATTTTGTTGATTTGGAGGTGCTCTTTCTTTCTTTTGG
>NW_008360313.1:127567-163311 GCF_000622305.1 Nannospalax galili
CTTTGTTTCAATTTCATTGATTTCTGCCCTGATTTTTGTTATTTCTTCTTGTCTGCTGGGTTTGGGTTTTGTTTGCTGTTGCTTTTCAAGTATCTTAAGATGCAATGTTCAGTCATTTATTTGTGTTCTTTCCGATTTTGTGGTGTAGGGACTTAGAGCTATAAACTTTCCTCTAAGGACAGCTTTCAGAGTGTCCCAGAGTTTTTTTGTGTTGTATTGTCCTTTTCATTTAGTTCCAGGAATACTTTTATTTCTTTCTTAATTTCTGTTTTGGCCCATTCACCATTCAGGAGTGTGTTCTTTAATATCCATGTGTTCATGTGGTGATTAGGGCTTCTTCTGATGTTGATTGTATTTATTGCATTGTGGTCTGATAGAATGCATGGAATTATTTCAATCTTTTTCTATTTCTTGAGCTTTGTTTTGTGCCCCAGTATATGGTCTATTTTGGAGAAGGTTCCATGGGTGCTGAGTGGAAAGTATGTCCTTTGGTGCTTGGGTGGAATACTCGGTAGATGTCTGTTAAGTGCATTTGATATATGGTATTGTTTAATTCAGATGTCTCTCTGTTAAGTCTCTGGCCTGTTGACCTATCTAATGGAGATAGTGGGGTATTGAAGTCCCCTACTATTAATGAGTTGGGATTAATTTGGGTCTTAAAGTCCTGTAGTATTGTTTTTATGAAGTTGGGTGCACCAGAGTTTGGTGAATATAAATTCATGATTGTAATATCTTTTTGATTTATTGTTCCTTTGATAAGAATGAAGTCACCCTCTTTATCTCTTCTGATTAGTTTTAAAGTCCATTTTATCAGATATTAGAGTTTCTATGCCTGTTTTCTTCTTAGTACCATTTGCTTGACATATTTTTTTTCCATCCTTTCACTTTAAGATAGTGTTTGTTCTTGAAAGTGAGATGAGTTTCTTGCAGACAACAAAAAGATGGGTTTTGTTTCTTAATCCATTCACCTAATCTGTGAATTCAGTCCATTAATGTTTAAAGTTATTAATGAAAGATGAGTATTGAATCCTGTCATTTTTATTTCTGTTTACATTCGTGATGTAGCTGTACTTTTCCACAGTTATACCTTCACTGAATTTCTTTCTGCAACCCCTTGGGTATAGTCATTCCTTTCTTCAGCTCTTTGTATTGCTTCCAGAACTCTCTGAAGGGGTGGGTTTGTGGACATGAATTCCTTCAGCCTATTTATGTCATGGGAGATTTTTCTTTCCCTTTAACTATAATAGACATTTTGGCTGAGTATAGTAATCTGGGTGGCATCTGTGGTCATTTAAAATTGGGAATACTTTGGTCCAGGCTCTTGGCTTTCATAGTTTGTACTGAAAAGTCAACTGTAATCCTAATGGGTTTTCCTTTATATGTGACTTCTTGTTTCTCTTTTGCAGCTTTCAGTATTGTCTCTTTGTTTTGTATAGTGTTTTTACTATATTGTGCCATGGAGAATTTCTTTTCTGGTCCTGTTTGGTGCTCTATATGCTTCTTGTATTTGTATGGGCATGTCTTTCTTTAATTTTGGGAAGTTTTCTCCCACGATTGTGTTAAAGATCTGGTCCATGCCATTATCTTGGGATTTTTCTCTTTCCTGTATGCCTATGATTCATAAGTTTGGTCTTTTTTTGGTGTCACACAATTTCTGCATATTCCATTCTTGTGATTTCTTAAATTTTTTTTAATCTTTCTTGAGTGGTCTAGTTTGTCCACTTTATCTTCTAGTCTTGATACTCTGTTTTCCATTTCTTTCATCCTATTGGTGATGCTTTCTCCTGTCATTTCTAATGGCTTACTGAATGTTTTCACTTCCTTCTTCTTTTCAGCCTGAGCATTTTTCAATATTTCTATTTTTTTCTGAATTCATTCAGAAGTTTATCCCTATCTTCCTTCAGTTCTTTGATTTCTTTTTTTGTGTGTTCTTTAAATTAACTGAATTTTTTTATCATGTTTATAATTGTTCTTTTGAGTTCCATGTCCTGCATTATCTCTTAGGGAGTTTTTCATGTTATTATTTTTCTCTGTGATTTTGACATGTGAATTTCTTTAGTAGTTTTTGATTCTTGTGTGAGACTCAAGCCTTCAAGTTTAGGTTTGCTTCTTTTTGTGAACTTTATGTGTCTTTGTGGTTTACTTTTTGAGCATGAAAAGCTGGTCCATCTAAGCCTCTGTTTCTCTCTTTTGATTTTTTATTGGAGTGGCCAGATTACTTTTGTCTTCAGGAGTCCCTACAGAGGCCCAAGTCAGATGAGGATCAGATGCTCTCAGGCTTTCTCTGAAGGTCTGGGTCCCTTTAGGAAATATGCTGCCCTCAGGAATTTGGGGGCGGGGCTGGCCTGGGATAAGGGACCAGGCTAGATTCTGTTCTCAGGAACAGGAAGCTGTGACTGTGCCACCCAGGGAAGTAAAGGGAGGTTAGGGCGGGACCAGGCCCAGAGGTTTCCTGGAGGCTGCAGGGAGGAACTGGGTTGGTCCAGATGCAAAGGATCAGGAAGCAGTGGTGGCTCTGGGCTGAGAGGTTAACCCTGTTGTTTGGGGTGCCAAGACAAGAAATGGGCCTGTACCCAGGCTAGGGGGAGAGATGTGGTGGGGGAGCTGGGAGGGTGATAGAGGCTGGGGGAGTCAAGGCCATGGGTGTGGTGGACTTACCCTAGGAGAAATGCCCATTATTATCTTTTCTGGTAAGTTTTGGGTTGAAGTCTGTTTTCTAAGATACATGAGGAATTATGTCTGCTTGTTGTTTACTTCTCTTTGCTTAGAATTCATTTTTCTTTTCTTTTAGGTGTCTATCATTGATAATTGTGTTTCTTGGAGGCAGCAAACAGTGTCTGGGGCTCCAGGACAAGGAATGGGACAGGACCCAGGCTAGGAGAGATGTGCGGGGGAGATAACCATAGAAATTTTAAGATTATGTGTATATTATTTTTGTGTCATCCTTTATCATAACAAACCTAAACATACCTTTGTCATAACTAACCTTTTATCATAACAAACCTAAGCAGAACTTCATTACTTGCTTAGGCTTTCTCATTTTTTTTTTGTCTGTTTTGGAAATTATCTCCATTCTCATATTCTTTTAACATCTTTTACATTTTCATTTTTTTTTTAAAAAAATAATTATGAGACATAATAGCATTAACAAATAAATTTTCCATCTGTTGTGTGACTTCTTTTCCTGGGGGTGCTAAGTAATGCTTATTCCCTTTTAAGGTTCTAGCCAATGTTTGATTTAAGTTTTACTGGGGAACCAATGACTTTATTGAGCTTACATACTGAGATAACTGAGGGGTTGCTGAGGTGTATGTATGACCTGAGGGTATGCACACTGGAAAGCCTTTATCTAGCATAGGTCATGCCTTCTCTTCCTAGCCCTCCAGATTGTATACTTTAGCCCTCCCAAATCCAGGAGGCCACGTGTGATTACGGTCAAATTACATTCAGTTGGCTGGGAAGAGTGGCTGGATAATCCAGTGAGGGTACAATGACCCTGCTTGGCCCTCCTTTAATGAATGAGCACAACTGTCAACAAGCCCAATTGTGATGATATTTAGTGATTAGGCTCAGCTGAGGTCATGATGATGGTAGTTATTTCATGCAGAAGGGAGTGCTATATAGCATCATTTTATTAAAAGGACCTGGAATTTAAAAGGATTTGGTGCTAGGATTCTAGCATCAAATCTTTTGTCATCTCTTTTAGCACTTCAGTTCCATAGCTCCTAGTTCCAGAATTTGTTTTTCAAAGTATAGTTAGCTCCTTTGATCATATTAAAGCTCTTTACATTAGAAAACTCTGAAATCTCTTCAGCTGTGGCAAAACTTGCTCTCTGAGTCATTTGTAAGACTTCAGTATCATTGATGAGCTACAAATCAGATGTCATATCCTTTCCATGCTGGACACACAGTCATTCCCATTTGCCTGCTGCATGGATTTGTAGTGCATGAAAGAAATTTAAAATTCTTAATATTTTAGTCCAAAGACTCCCAAGTTTGTTAAGTGAACAGAAACATTATTCAGGACTAACAATGTTTTCCTTGAAAGGTCATGATTCTCACAATGCTCACTAAAAGCTGAGCAATAATAAAAAATCAGTCACTTGCTGAGTATTTTATATAATGTTTTTTTTTTCTGCTATTCTGGTAGTACTAGGTGATTTCCTGTGTGATGAAGAAGCTGGAATTTTAATTTTAAACTCTTTGTTGAATTCCCTTTAAGAATGAGAGTGAGGTGGTCTGTGGTTGCCTGAAAGCCAGACAGTCTTTTTTTTTTTTTTTCTCTCACATGCAATAAATGTACAGGAAGGTATGTGTTTCCATGAGAGGCCGATTCCATTCACATTAAAAGCAAATTACAAAGGACATTGTCCAATTTCTCTTACAAACTTGAGAAGTCCAGGAAATTTTTCTACTATTGCTCAGCCTGTATGTACACCCTCCTAAAATTTTAGTGCTAGCCAAGCATCTGCAACATTTAAGTCAGTTAAATTAACCATGTCTAGAAGCACTTAAAGTTCCTTTAGTTATATTCTTGCAGATCCACAAACTGAGTGCTTTATTTATTAATGCTCAGAAGCAATACAGTAGGAAAGGCACTGAGGCCATCTGTTTATACATGGAAACGGGACATTACGTGGCATTGGTATGAGTGTGGTGTGTGGTATACATGGGTATGTGTGCATGAATGTGTCCCCATGTGTAGATATATATGGATAAAAGCTGGAATGTGTGTGGAAAAGCCTTACAAAAAATGAAAACATTATATATTGTTTGAAGTATGTCCCAATCCTAACTGGTACCTGTTATGTCCCAATAATGAAACATTGTATCTGCACTGAGTTCTTGATTCCTTCAAGGGAGAGATTTCCTGATGAATGTGTTTAATTCCATTAGACATGGTCAGGTCAGAAGACATCTCTCTGATGAAATCTTTCCTGACATTTCCAAACACAGGACATAACTAATAGCTTTTGCATCTGGGCTTGGTGCATTCTACATACCAGTCAGTGGCAGGCACAACAGTGGTTCCTTCGAAATTTTTCCAGCTAGATGAGACCTTGTTTACCAGTAGCAATTCTGTTCAGTATAGGGTTCTTTTTTTTTTTTGAGGTTGATGGACACTCTGTTTTTTTAAAAAATATTTTTAAAATTTGTGTACAAGACAATTAAATATCACGATGGCATTTTCAAAGATAGTCCAGTTTAGTAGATTCACAAATGCTTTTTTTTTTGGTCTTTTTGAGACAGGGTCTCCCTGTAGCCCCAGCTGTCCTGGAACTCACTATGTAGACCAGGCTGGCCTTGAACTCATAGAGATCCACCTGCCTCTGCCTCCTGAGTGCTGGGATTAAAGGTGTGTACCACCACAAACGCTTTTTAATAAAGGCAGCATAGCAACATGGAAAGAACCTGAGTTTCAAAGCCAGACATGGTTTCAATCATTTTCACTGAAACGAGCTAATCTGTCTTGAACAACATTCTGATGCTCATTTACCTCACATATAAAGTGAAAACAGCACTGCCTGATTCTATAAGATATTTTTAAATTTTTTAAAAACTTATTTTTATTTATTTTGTTTTTATGTGTATCAGTATATTGCCTACATGTATATAAGCACACCCATGCCTGTGATGCCTGTGGAGATCAGAAGAGGGCATCAGATAGATCCACTGGAACTGGCATTACATTGTTAGCTGCCATGTGGGTGCTGAGAACCAAACCTGGGTCCTTTGTAAGAGCAGCGAGTGTTCTTAACTGCTGAGCCATCTTTCCAGCTGCTCTATAAGACACTTTTGATAAGGAAAAAAAGGCTCTCAGATACTTTATTCCTTCTGTCTTATTTAAAGACTAACGCTTACCAGAGACATTCAATATTTTCATTTTCTTTAACCTAGAATATGTTAATAACCGAAAATCCATACCTATTCTTTCAAAACAAGTTGGCTCTTTTTTTTCTTTAATATATATTTTATTGAATTTTTGTGTATTTCATACACAGCATCCTAATTTTCTTTATATACCCTTCCCCATCAGCACCTTCCAAAAACCCCTTTCCCCGCACCACCACTGGATTTCATGCATTCTTTTCATTTATGTTAAGGCTTATCAAGTCAAGTTAGTGTCCCCAGATGCCTTTCAGTGCAAGTTCATCCACTGGGGTCTAATCAGTCTACCTATAGTCACTCCCTTAAAGAAGATCAGCTCTTCCTCACCCAGAAGTGATCACTTGGCTCTTCTTAATAATTCTGGGCTGACTGGGCCTTGGGAAATCTTGCCTTCAGCCAGATCTGATCATTGAAGATGTTCATAGGGACCATAGAGTCAACTGTTCAGGAAGCTATTTTAAAATGTCTTTTTTATGTATCAGGTTAATTCAAATGACCTCATTCAACAAGTAGTTTTTCTGTATGTACTATATTCCCTCCAACTGTACCAGATGCTAAAGAGGTTACAAAATAGTAGATAGAAAAGACTTTAAAATTAAATAAATATCAAAATTATACTAGACATATGTTATAAAGGAAAGAAATAAATGCTGAGATCCCACGTTCCTTTCCAAAATTAAAAAAAAAATTTATTGAGCTTTTGTACATTTCATACAACAGATCTTAATCAAATTTAGGCCCTCTCCCCCACCTATGCCCCCCACCCCCAACCAGACCTTGTGTATCCCACCATACTTGTTTTCATGGAAGTACAAAATTGATTCTTAAATTGCAAATGGAAACTTCATGAGCTCTCTTTTTTATTCATTTTTGTTTGTTTATTTGGTTTCTGTTTTTGTTTTCTAAGGTTGTCCTTTTCAAAGTCTATTTACTAAATTCTTTGTTGAATTTCTTCCCAATGAGTCCAGGCCCTTTTCTTGATGGTGCAGTGTGTATCCTTTGTCTATGCAATTATTTCTTTAACCTGGAGTATTCTTCAACCCCATTTGTCATCCTGATTCTAGTTTCCACGTTTGCAAAATGTACTGATAAGAATAAATGATGTTTAAGAATTTTTATTCTGTAATATTTTGGTTTCTTTTACCTTGCCAGTGAAGGACAGACTGTGTTCCCTATAGTTCCTTTCTTTTAACTTCTAACTTTTATTTTCTATGTTTGATAATCATAATTACTGTTTTCAGCTTCCCTTGGCATCAGAGTTCCAAACAGAAGAAGCTGGAATGTAGGGTATGCGTTACATGAAAAATGAAATGTTTTGAACAGGCTTTGAAGTGTTGAATAGAAATATTGTATTAAGAACATTACAACCAAATAGAAGAAACTTGAAGTTGGACAAGCTGTGGATGTGCAGATGGTATTACTAACCATCAGTCAAGTAGGGAACATAGCCTATGTGTATAGCTCGATACGTCATGAGTCTCTAGACATGAGGATGTACCAAGAAGTTGTCAGCAGTTGTTATCTCTGTATGTATTACCTCCCAGGAGAATAGTCAAATTGCCCATGTTATACAGCCTACATATTTCAGTTTAATATGCACCAGCATAAACGAATCCATTTACAAACCCCTATGGAGAAGAATCAATATAAAATTGACATAAACTATGTGTATTTGTGGATGAATTGATGAGATGGCAGAAAGGAAGTTCCTCTAGGTATTTTAATCTTTGCAAAATCTTTACTCTTATAAGATAGACTATAAACAATAATACTCCAGCATGCTGCAGATCACCCCATGACATTACAATTGAACTAAGGGTGAATTGCTGGGCCTCAGTGAATACTTATACTGAGGAATAGCAGGAGTCCTTTAGGTGACTATGTGCATGAGCCAGTCAGCCAGGGAGTGTTACTGAGAGGTGTTATTTCTCAGAGATAAGGGAACAAAGAAGTCTTAATATCCGGCTGAGCCAAGGCAGGAAATTGCCTACTTCCTGAGCCAGTGTGTTAGAAGCTGTGGGATGGGGGCCAGATACTGGAGGGAGGAGGCAAGTAAGCCCTGGAAACATTGTGGTTTTATTGTTGGGCACATGGACTTTGTATCAGAATGTCAAAAGCTCATTTTGTCTTTAGCATAGAAAGATGCTTAGGAAAGCATTAATGACACTAAAGTATTCTTATAAATGTCATGGATGGTCATTAATTTTCATAAATGGTCATTCATTCTCAGATGTTTTTACTTTCCATGATTGAGCCTCCCCCATATGTGGTATGTGCCAACATTCTAATTTCAAAGACTATCAATTATACTGTTAATTCTAAATTCTATTTTAAAAGTGTAAAATACCAGGCTGAGCTTACATCCTTTGTCCTAATTATACACATGTGTTTTTATAGACCTCTACCCAACCTCAGTGACATTAACAAACTAGTTTACAAAGCTCTTAACCTCTCCTGTTTTCTTTTCCTCATTTGTAAATCAAAATTGTCAAGCTAGATGATTTCAAAAGTTTGAACTTTATGAAAAGTGGCAGAAATTCCAAATATGACAGCATATAGTACATAAAGAAACTTTTAGATTCTAAGATCTAAGTTTGCATCTTCAGACCTCCAATTATAAGATGTTTGACATCATAAAGATTCTCTAATCTCCCCAGACTGGTTTCAATATTTCTAACTGTAATAGGCTTGCAATGTCAGTTGTTATAGGATTAAATGATATAGGACATTAAAATGCCTGACTGACATTTATTTAGTAGTTTTTTCTTTACTCTGTTTTCTGATAGTGCTATATGGATTTTTTAAAACATTTATTTATTATTTTTATTTTATGTTTACAAATGTATTGCCTGCATGTATGTTAGTGTGCTCATGCCATGCAAAGCCCACAGAGGTCAGAGAGGGTGTTAGATTCCCCTGGAACTGGAGTTACGGATGGTTATTAGCTACAGTGTAGGTGGGAATGAAACCCAGGTCTTCTGCAAGAGCAGTCAGTGCTCTTAACCGTTGAGTCAACTCTCCAGCCCCCGTTATGTGGACTTTTATTTTTGAAACAGGTTCTCACTATTTAGCCCCTGCTGGTCTGAGCTCACTATGTAGACCACGATGACCTCACAAGCCAGTCGAACTCTACTTCCCAAGTGCTGGGATTAAAGGTGTATACCAGTAGGCCAATGATGCTATGTGGGCTCAAGGGATTTTGTAATCTTTAATAGAAAGACCAGAGGAAAAAAAGTAATTCATAGAATGCCTTAAAGATGGTTTGAATTTTGAGACAAAAAATATCAGGATGAAAAACATTCTATATAGGTAAGAATGCAATCAAAAGTATGGTAGTGTAAGAGTGAAACCACGGAGGACAAGTCACGGCCTTTGGGTTGCAACAGCAAGAGGTTTATTCAGGACACAGGTACCTGTGGGCACAAAGTCTCCTCGGAGGACTTGCGCACCCCAGGTTGAGTTCAGGGGGTTTTTATAAGGCAGAAGCAGGGTACAGAAGCAGAAACGCGGTTATTGGTTAATTTCAAACACACATAGTAATTTTACCAGTAATTTCAAAGGTATGCAGAGATATGGGGTAAGGGCAGGGGCTGAGGGGAAGTGGGATTGTTAAATGGGAGGTGGCCTCAGAAGCACAGATGTTTTCTAAAGATTTCCTGGTATCGGGCCCTCAGGGTGGTCAGGAGTTCTGACCGTAAAGCCAGTTTACAGCTTGATCTGTGAAGCTTGACCGGCGCCTACCTGCCTTGCAGCCTTTAGATAAGGCTGGTCCTGGTTTCTGTTAAGTTATAACAAGTGGGCTGTGGGCCCCTGAGTACTCATGGCATCTAGTTTCTCTTTATTTTTCACTATTTCTACATATGGGAATGTATTTTTATACAAATTTGAATGTGCAGACTTGTGAATACACACTGATTGAGCAATGAGCAATACAATGACCTTTTATAATAGTTGCCTCATCTGCTGCCTTCGGAGGCCATCCTTGTGATGTTTTTGTGTTTCACAGTCACTAAGAACACCTTTTTTTTGGAGTCAGACCCATGACCATGACTGTCTAACTGAGCAACATTGGGCAGGTTCCTATACCTTTGCTTACCATGATTTACCTGTGTATTGAATAGAAATATTACCGCACTAACAAAATACTAAGTAATCTCATGTTACTCAACTATAGACCTTATTGACTTAGGTAAAAAATATATTTTATCTATCAATGTATAATTTTTTCTCAAATATTTGTATGTTATACATAATGTATTTTTTTATCTTTTCTTCCACTTAAAATATGTCTTAGAGATTGTATCAGTATTTACCCATGTTGTGATAAAATACCCTGACAAAAGTAATTTAAGGGATAGGAAGTTTATTTTGGATCACAGTTCAGGAGTATAATCCATCATGGTGGAGAAGTCATGGCCATCGAGGCTTGAAGTAGCTGTCACAATGCATTCCCAGTCAATAAACATAGTGATGAGTGCCCACGCTCAGTTAGCTTTCTCTTGTTATACACTCTGAGATCCCAGCCCACGAAATGGTGCCACCCACATTTAGTGTGAGTCTTCCCACTTCAGTTAACACAATCTAGACTATCCTTCATGGACAGGACCAGAAATTTTTCTGTGAGATGATTCTAGATTGCCAACTTGACAATATTAACTATCAAGTATATTTTGTCAACTTGACACCAAAATATATTGCTTTTAAGCTATAAACACAGTTCCCTTGTCCCCATAGACCTCTGGCCATCTCATAAAGCAAAATGCATTCATTTTGTTCAACTTCAAAAGTTCCCATACTCTTTAGTAGTTCTGATACTGTGCAAAAGCATAAGTACAGAGATTCTTCTGAGACTCATGAGTTTCATAATATGAGTCCAAATATTATATTAAGAAAACAAGCTACATCCTTCCTACACACAATGGCACAGAATAAACATTCTTCTCCAAAAGGAAGAATAGAGGAATAGCAAAGAATGATCAGATGAAAGCCACACCAAAGTGGAAAACATCAACTCCCTCAGCACCATGCTGGGCATTTTGGGCTTGTGCTGGAATAATCCTCCTTCCAAATGACCATGGTTCCTCTGCCCCTTCAACTTTGCCATTTGCAGCACTGACTCTAATAGGCCAGCTCCATTCTGTGCCAGCAGATTTCCTTGGCAGATATCTTCTGGCATGTCTAACAACCTGAGATCTCCACTGCATCTTGGGTTCCACCTTAATGCAATGGCCGCTCATAGCCTTCTAGTAGGGACTCCAACTCTGCCATATAATTGCCTAGCCCCAGCAGGGCTCTGGAACCATGAGAAGACTCTATGACCCTTACAATCTTGAATCTTTTGCTCCTGCAAAACAGTACCACATGATGACACTGCCAAGTTCTAGAAGCTCAGGATGGCCCCTGGCTGCTTTGTACCACAGTTGTAACAGTCACTGGGAAACATTTTCTTAGGGGGTTGTTTTTAAGAAACACCTTCAATGGCACTCTCTGTTTAGACTTTTTCCTTTCAAATGAATCTGAATTTTTTCAAGGTATAGCCTGGACAGGCTCTTTCCCTCAGATACTTTTCCCTTTTTGTTTTTTTTTTTTTTTTCTGCAGAATGCCAAGCTTCTCTTTAATGCTGGTAGTCTACTTAATAGTTACAGCTTTGTCTTTGGCATTCTCGTCTGAAACTTTTTTTTGAGGAAGCATCTCCCTGTAGCCCCAGCTGGCCTGGAACTCACTATGTAGACCAGGCTGGCCTTGAGCTCACAGAGATCGGCCTGCCTCTGCTTCCCAAATGCTGGGACTAAAAGCATGCACCACCACACCAGGCTTGTCGAAACTTTAAACTTGCTCACATATCACATATGTTTAACTCTCTAAACTTCATATTTTTCTTACCTTTCTGCTTCACTTTTTGCTCTCTCTCTCTCTCTCTCTCTCTCTCTCTCTCTCTCTCCCTGTAAACCTTTAAATACAACCTCACTCAAGTTCCCAAGGACATGGGCAGAAAGCAAAATGATTTGTAGCCTAGCTCTGGACAGAGTCCTGTTCCTCTACTCTGAAACTTCATGAGCCAGGCCTCCACTGTTCACATTTATCTTGGCTTTCTACTGTTCCAAACTACTACCAGAACAGCCCATTGAGCTGTTTATAGCATCCAAGGACTCTTTTACCCCATAGTTCCAAACCCTTTCATATTCCTTTTTAAATCAATTCCAAGGGCTTAAGAACCACAGAGTGGTCAAGTTTATCATAGCAACAGCCCCACTTTTGGTACCAAATTTCTATATTAGTTACTTGTCCTGTTTCTATAAGTAAAAAACACTGGCAAAAACAACTTAAAGGAGAAAAAGTTGCTTCTGGCTCACAGTTGAAGAGTACAGTCTGTCATGGCAGGGAAGTCAGAAAGGCAAGAACTTGAAGAGCTTGTCACACTGTATTCACAGATAGGAAGGAGAGAGTGAGAAAGGCTCGTCCTCAGATAGGCTTCTTTTTGTACAGTCAGGGATCCCAAACTAGGGACTGATACTATGCACATTTATGATGATTCTTCCTACTTAGTTAACCTAATCTAGAAATTCTTAGAGATATGCCCAAAGATTTGTCTCCAAGGTGATTCTAGATTCTGTCAAGTTGACAATCAATATTGACCATCACAGATGTCATCTCATAATGCTATATAAAAATTTTCTTAGGGGCTGGAGAGATGGCTCAGCAGTTAGGAACACTGACTGTTCTTGCAGAAGATCTGGGTTCGAATCCTAGCACCCACATGGCAGCTAACAACTGTCCATAACTTCAGTTCCAGGGGCTCCAACAGTCTCTTCTGTCCTCCACGGGCATTGCATAATAGGGTGCACCTACCTACATGCAGGCAATACATGCATACACATAAAATAATAATAAATAAAATATTTCCAGTTCATCATTAGCCACTAGATATATATTATAATTTATACAAGCAGTGCTATATTAATGTATATTTTGGTGGCTATAATATTTTATTGTTATAAGCAAGATTGTAGTACCTAATTATGGATAAAATCATAGATGCATATATATAGACACACAGACATCTACAGATGTGTGTGAGTACACCTGTAGATTATATTTCTAACTGGAATTATTGGCTTAGGGGAAGTATTCTTAATGATTAAATTAAATTAAAAAATATTTTAAATTAACAATGGTATTTTGTACATATATATACAGGGTATGGTGTAATAGTTTACTTCATGTCTATTTTTGCTTTTATTGCTTTTGAGATCTTACATACCTTATCATTTCAGAAAGTTTCACTCCATTATGGAAGGGAAAGGATGGTATAGTGGCTTAAAGGCAATACTTTAATTTTTTCCCCATTCATTATGATGTTGGCTTGTGTTTGTCATTTTTAACCTTATTGTGTTGAGGCAGGTTCCTTCTACACTTAATTATTGAAAGTTTTTGTCACAAAGAGATAGTGAATCTTATTTAACACTTTTGTGCACACTTTGAGATGATAATATAGTTTTGGGGTCTTCATTATATTGATATTATAAATTGTAGTTAATACTTTGCATTTGTTAAATCATCCTAGCAGTAGTGGAACAAATTATATTTGGTCATAGCACAGAATCTTTTTTTCACTGTTATCTGCTTCCATTTGTTTGTTAATATTTTATTGAGACTATTCTGTGTTCATGAATGATATAGATCTATGTAGTTTTCCTTTCTTGTTATATCTTTCTACATTCTGAGAATGAGTAATTTTGAACTCATAAACATGGCCTACTTTCCCTTTTATTGATTTTTTTCTTTGTAGTTTTTGTAGAATTCAACAGTAAAGTCATTAGTTCCTATACTTTTCTCTGATAAGGAGATTACTCATTACTTGTTTGTTGGATTTTCTGTTTCTTCTTAGTTCAAACTTGGTAGATTGCATATGTACAAAAAACTATTTATTCCACATTTCCCCATTTGTTACTGTACAACTGCACAAAATTAGTTTTTTGCGGAGCTTTAAAATTTCTGTTGTATCTAATCTTTAATTTTATGAGCTTTTTGTCTAAATATTTGCCAATTTTATCTTTTAAAAACCAACTTTTAAATATTTATTTAGAGTCTCCAATTCAATTTATTTATACTATACTCCTTGCTATTTTTCCCTTTTACTTATTTTTTGACTTTCTAGTTCCTTGAGGTGCATTGTTGGGTTGTTTGGCATAAATCAACATTTGTGATATAAGTAATTATTGCTATTAACTTCTTAGTACTACTTTTGCTGTATGCCACAGATGTTGACTTGTCATATTTTCCATTATTTCTTTTAAGAATTTTTGTCATTGTTTGTTTGTTGGACAGTTTTGTTAATACTGCTCGGGCTGGCCTTGAACTCATGATACTCCTGCCCTAGCATTACAAGTGTTGGTATGCACTAGAGGTTTGGTCTGAAAAATGTTTTGATTTCCCTTTCTAACTTGTCAGACTGGTAAAGAGCATAAACTTTAATAGCACAGTGTGTTGGTCTGAGTTAATCATAGTAGTCTTATACATAATTAGAAAATACTACATAGAGATAGCTAAGAGACTTGATTCTGCAAGACAAAACATGCCATAAAATATGGCAGCTACCATATGTCTTGGCATAAGGATTATTTTGTGATGAATGCTTTCAAAAAACTGTGGATGCAAGTGCAACTTCTAAAACATGGTAGAAGTTTCCTTTGTCCCAAGGGAGATTTCCATCTATATAGGGAGCACCTTGTATCACGATGTCTCCTTTTTGTACCAGGAAAAGAAGATATGCTACAAGAAATCCATCAATAGAGAAAGCACAAACAAATGTGCGTTATAAGCCTGAGCTTTGTTTACCATGCTTTTCCTAGACATCTCCTCACGATGGACTGTGCCTGATACTGTTTTGGTTATATTTGAAAAACAGTATTTAAGCCTCAACTGAAAGTCATCTCTTGGACAGTTATAGGAAGTTACCATATGTCTTAGTTAGCTTTATATACCTTGATAAAACACTCTGATCAAATCCAACTTGGACAGGAAAGGATTTTATATGACTTTTACATACAGATCATAGTTCATCACTGAAGGGAGCAAGGGCAAGGGCAGGAACAAGGCAGGAACCTGGAGGCAGAAGCTGACCAGGGAGGAACACTGCTTTATTACTGCTTACTGGCTTGCTCTTCTGCTCTGTGCTCAGCCTTTTCTTTCTTTCTTTCTTTCTTTCTTTTTTTCTTTCTTTCTTTCTTTCTTTCTTTCTTTCTTTCTTTCTTTCTTTCTTTCTCTCTCTCTCTCTCTCTCTCTCCCTCCCTTCTTTCCTTCCTTCCTTTCTTTTTGAGACAAAGTTTTTCTTTCTTTCTTTCTTTCTTTCTTTCTTTCTTTCTTTCTTTTTGTGATAGCTGCACCAGAACTCACTATGTAGACCAGGCTGGCTTTGATATCACAGGGATCGGCCTCAACCTCTGGAGTGCTGGGATTAAAGGCTTGTGCCACTATGCCCAGTTCATCCTGCTTTCAGGACCGCCTGCCCAAGGGTGGTACCACTCACAATGGGTTGGCCCCTACCACATCACTCAACAATCAAGAAACAACTCACAGACATACCAAGAAGCCAATGCAACAGAGGAAATTCCTAAATTGAGGCTCTTTCTTCCCAAGTGTGTCAAGTTGATAACTAAAGCCAAGCATGACACCATGTAATTCGGTTTTGGTCAACTGTAAATCCCTTTATACAATGGTGCTGTCTTAAGATCTGAATGAAGCTGAGGATTTCCTGTCACTTTCTGATGTCATAGATGTTTTAGTAACAAAATGCAGTGTATTGTTCGCATACTTATGGTAATACTGCTGGAAACAAACATACTGGCCTGCCGTTGCTATAAAAGTATAGCATACATGATCATGTGTGCTACATACACTTGATAAGGATTATAAATGACTGTCACTACTTCATGTATTTACTATAGTCTACTATTAGGCATCATTTAAGATTATGCTCCTATATATTTAGAAATAATTTACTATAAACAGTAAGCCATGCTATATCACCAGCACACCTTGTCTTTCCTACCTCTCTTAATGTCATCAAGAGACCAAATTGAGTGCTCAACCTACTCCATGTAGGTTTGTGTAGGTATAATCCTTGATTCTTGCACAATGATGCAATTGTTTGACTATATAGTTTTCCAAATATATCATTAAACATGGTACTATATTCATATGGTAGATATATTCTATGCACACATGCAAATAAACTTGCTTTTCTCTTATTAATCTTTTGTTACATCAGATTATTTCAATAAACAATTATGAAAAGCAAAGAATTGTGTTAAAAATTTAAGTTTATAAAGCTCATCTTTATATTTCCAATAAGCATATTTATAAAAAAATATTCCAGGCTGGAGAGACGGCTCAGTGGTTAAGAACACTAACTGTTCTTGCAGAAGACCCAGGTTCGAATCCTAGCACCCACATGGCAGCTAACAACTGTTGGTAACTCCAGTTCCAGGGGATCCCACAGCCTCTTCTGTCCTCCGGGGGCATTCCACGACATGGGTGCACTACCTACATGCATGCATAACACTCATACACATACAATTAAAAAAATAAATAAATAAAATATAAAATAATTCCTTGTTATTTATAGTTGTAAAAGTTTTAACACATTCTAAATGTCTAATATGAGTCTAGTTAAGTGAATTATGGCATACATAGACAATAGAAAACTATTAACGCCTTAGAAGGGTTAAGATATAAATATTAAAGAATGCTCCTTGCACATGCTCTCTTCCCTGCTTTTGAGACAGGATCTCCCTAAGTGGCCATGGCTGGACTGAAATTCATTATGTAAACCAGTCTTTCATCAAATTTTCAGAGACACTCCAGATTGTCTTTCAGGTAACCCGAAGTTCCTCCATCTGACCACTAGGATACAAGCTATTGTCTTGCCACCTTCCCATGATCTGCGGATGGAGTCCCTCAGGAGGAAGCCCTTCACCTCTCCCACCTAATCAGTTGCCTGAAGGGGAGGAGCCGCTGCGATATTGAGCACGAGAATGGAGCAGTGAATGGTGGGGCAAGTGGGTGAGATGGCACAGGCGCCCCCACTGGGCAAGACACACGCGGGGACTCCTCAGGGCGAGGCAGCACACAAAAAGCTAATGGAGACTGCGGGGGTGGGACGAGCTGATGGCAGGCATTTCAAATATAAGCCTATGAGAATTCATGCCTTTGTAAGTCACCTTCTGGGATGTGATAAACTGTGAAAAACCCAAAATAGAAGGTTTTCTGTTGGTTGGTCAGCCCTGGGACCTCACAGGGCTCAGGCACGTGAGTCTCCCAGGAAAGGGGAGAAGAAAATATGGTGAAACAACTTCCATTCCCAGCTTCTTTCTCCATCTTTAGGGTAAATCTTTAAATCTAGGAAATGAACTGGTTGTAGATGCTTTAACAGGAGGATAGGCAGACAGTTACTGTGTGCACAGAACATCACAGCAAGGTAAGTACCAACAGTCCAGTGAGATTTAGAGGTTTGTATTTCCTTCCTCATGGATAGCAAGAAAGTAGGGACTATAGGTAAGTCTAGAGGAAGACTAAATGATTTTTAGTGCATATGCATTGTCTTAGGAACAGAAAATAACCTAAGTCAAAATTTACCTGGCCTCTGGGTGTGGTATTGATTTTAGTTTTTTTTTCCAGTGAGTTTAGTTTCCTCATCTGATATTATAGAGAAATCAAGACAGCTGTCTTCTTGAACAACTGTCCAAGAGGAAATTCCCTCAGATTAGGGAATTTTAGAGACACTCCCTGTGTTTCTGCAGGAAAAGTGGGGTGAGAGACCACGGAGGGGTTCAGAGGTGACAAGCAGGTCAGACATATCTTGGATCTGAGGCTGCTTGTTCAAAGAACTCTCCATGTCAATGTGCCATGCATTTTGTATTAATTTTTGAGCTCTAAAATGAGACATTATCTCTGAAATACATTTTCAAATCTAAAGCAAGGAGGTATAATGAAGTATATATTATAATTTCATGTTTCAAAAGTGGGAGTGGAGTGATGACTCAGCAGTTAAGAGCACTGGCTGCTATTACAGAGGAATGGGGTTCAGTTTCCAGCACCCATATGATATGGCAGCTAACCACTGTCTTGTAACTCCAGGTCCAGGGGATCTGACACCCTCTTCTGACTTCCACAAATGCACTTGCATACATGCAGACAATACACTCATACACATAAAATAAAAATAATAAATAAAATATTAAAAAATAATTTCATGTTTAAAGGGTTGGATTATATATGCATATGCACACAGAAAGACTGTGTTTATCTCTCTCTCTCTCTCTCTCTCTCTCTGTGTAGACTCTTTTTATAAATATAAGAAACTACAGCGTTAGGTAGAGCAGAGTTTAAGAGTACATATTGCTCTTGCAGAGGATTAACCAGATTTGATTCCCATCACACTGATTGGGCACTTCACTTCCACAGGATCCAATGCTTCTGATTCCATGGGCACCCACTACATGTGCACATACCACACCCTACACATACATATAACTAAAAGTGAAAATAAGTCTTAAGTCATTGTTTCAGGGATGTAGTGCGTAGGTAGAGAAATGAGTAGACTTCATATACTGCTTGCATATTTCTGAACCTGTTGAACTTGGTGTCATTTAAATTACTTATTCAAAAATTATTTTTATTACATTTAATTATTTTGTGTGTGTTATGTGCACATGCTATGGCATGCGTATGGAGGACAGAGGACAATTTGTAGGAGTCACTTATTTCTTTCTACTGTGCAAGTTTTAGGGACCATTGCTAAAGAAAGGGTGGAAATATTGTGAGAACCAGCGATCAGGAAGATTGGAGTGAAACGGTGTCTTCTGGACATCACAGAATGACTTTACTCATGAACTCACAGCAGCTGTGATTGCTTGCACAAGACCTGCACAAGATCAAGCCAGTCAACATGCAAAGATGTGGGAGGGTGGGCTCACCAGCCTTTCACCCCTACCTAAGGATCTATTGGTAGTTGAAGGCCTCTGGGGGGAGGAGAGTCGGTTTTCTTTATGGATATTGGATATAATCCCTGATAGATCGATCATGCTCCAGTGGATGACCACACACCTATAAACATAGGAGCATCATAAATTGGACTAGGTAGATTATTAAAAATAGAAAAAGAAGACACAAAATTGGTATGGGATAGAAGAGTTGAGGTTGATTGCAAGGAGTTAGCAGAGGAATAGAGGGTGAATACACTACACCCAGCATTTTTTCTTTTTAGACAAGATTTTATGTAACCTAGGATGGCCTGGACCTTACTACATAGCAGAGGATCAAAGGATGGCCTTGAACTTTTGATTCTCCTGCCTCCACTTCCTAAGCTCTAGGATTTCAGGCATATACCACAACATCAAATTTTATATAGTACTCGGAATTGAACCCTCGGCTCTTTCACATATATAAAACTCTCAAAGAATTAAGCAAAATATCACACACGCACACACAAACACACACACACACATCTATTGTGTCTCATACCAGCCTAGTCTTATCAGCTCTATTTTGGGAAAAGTGGTATGTCTTTTTTTCCATCCTTTCATTTTTCATTCTTTTACTTGTGTGTGTGTGTGTGTGTGTGTGTGTGTGTGTGTGTGTGTGTGTGTGTTAGAGTGAGAAAGAGAGAGCGGTCCATTTATGTATGTGGGTGAGTATGAGTGCAGAGGTATCCTGCTCTAATATTCTCCATCTTATTACCTTGAGGCAGGGTTTCACACTAAATCTGTATCTAGAATGCCAGCCAGCAAGCCCCATCACCACCCCTGTCTCACTCTCACTCAGTGCTGAGGTTATAGGTGATCCCTTTTAAGATAAATAAATAAATAAATAAATAAATATATATATATATATAATCTTGAGACACATAGATGTATCTATATGTCTTTTTGAGACAAGGTCTCCCTGTAACCCCAGTTGGTCTGAGACTCACTATAGAGGCCAAGCTGGTCTCAGTCTCACAGAAATCTGCCTACCTTTGTTTCCTGAGTGCTGGGGTTAAAGGTGTACAACAGTATGTCCAGCTTTTTTTGTTTGCTTATTTTGATTTTGAGACAAAGTTTCATATAGCCTAGGTGGGCCCAGACCTCACTATGTAGCAGAGGATAGCCTTGAACTTTTGATCCTCCTGCCTCCACCTCCTAAGAGCTAGGATTACAGGCCTGTGCCACAACACCTAATTTTATGTGGTACTTGGGTTTGAATTCAGGGCTTTAAATAAAGCACTTTAAATAACTAAACTACATCCCTATCCCACACTGTGTATTTTTGTATTTTTTGTGTATTTATTATCAGCAGCTAACTGAATTCCTTTAAACATGTGGTCTGAAAATCTTGTTAGCAAAAATGTTTCATTCATTTACCTATAAGTCAATCACTCATCCATATGTTTGTCTCTTACCCTATCTTTGTCTTCTATCTTCTCTTCTGTTTTTGTTTCTTTTATCATTCTATATCTGTCATGTTTGTAATAATTAGGTTTTTTATATTCTTTATTTACCACTTTCAGTTTTTTTATACTTTTAAATATTGTTGTTTTAGTAGTCTTCTGAAAATTATTTTAAAAAAGCATGAACTTATTTTGGTTTATTTTAAATGAATACTGAAATTTCTAAGGTCTGAACCTACCTACACACAAATTCCTTAAATATAAATAGTCAAGTTATTACATTGCTTTCCAGACCTGTCACTAATGATTTTTATAGTTTGGAACTGACTTGAGGAATGGATATGAAGTCTTGTGTTATGATGTATACCTATAATCTGAGCATTAGGAGGTGGAGGCAAGAGGATTACAAGCTCAAAGCCAGGCTGGACTATGTAGTGAGAACTCAAATAAGAAAAAGAAAGAGGAAAAAAATTTTAAAAGGGAAATGGGGGCTGGAGAAATGGCTCAGCACTTAAGAGCACTGGCTGTTCTTGCAGAAGACCTGGGTTCGAACCCAAGCACTCACATGGCAGCTAACAACTGTCCTTGACTCCAGTTCCAGGGGGTCTGACGACCTCTTCTGTCCTCCGTGGGCATTGCACGACACAGGTGCACTTACCTACATGCAGGCAATGCACACATACACATAAAAATAATAAATAAAATATTCTTTAAAAATAAAAAAAAATAAAAAGGGAAATGAACAGAGGAAACCAGGTTCTCTGATCAATGATGTCACAAGTTCAAAATTGTCTTCACAGAATTATATGGCCTGTGAAGAGGCATGGAAAGGCATGCAGTCCAGTCAGCAAACAAGTTACAAGTCTTTCCTTTTCTGTAAATTCCCCTACTGTCAACCCATGAAGGAAGCAGTTAGCTCATTGTGTCTGGCTGAGAGAGAGAGAGAGAGAGAGAGAGAGAGAGAGAGAGAGAGAGGGGAAAGAGAGAAGAGAGAGGAGGGGGAGAGAGAGGAAAGAGAGAGAAGAGAGAGGAGGGGGAGAGAGAGAAGAAAGAGGAGAAAGAGGAGAGAGATGAGAAGAGAGGAGAGAGGAGAGAGGAGAGAGAGAGAGAGAGATAAAGAGAGAGATAGAGATACTGTCTGTGTCTGTGTCTTGTCATGTTCTTTTTGGTGCTGGAGAGATCAACCCAGAGCCTTGCACATGCTTAAGCATGGGTACTTCTTCAGGCCGCACGGCATGCACCATAACAACAGTTTGACTTGTTTTCCAGCAGTGCAGGTTTAGAATAGCATATCTGCATCCCTGGGCATTCCAATCCTGTCATATCTGTTGTCCTTGTCCTATGCTGTTGTCTACATGTGGTAAGTACACAAGACATTGTCGTTGTTGTTGCTTTGAGCAGCAGTCACTAGTATTTGATATTTATCTATGTATTTGTACAAAGCAACTCATTGCTTCTTGTTCCTCTGTCTTTTCTCATTTTCCTTCAGCTTCAAAAGAAAATGTGTGCGGCTGTGTGTCTGTGTGTGGTTTGTGTGTGTCTGTGTGCAGGTTGTGTGTGTTAAGTGGTTTGTGTGTATGTGGCTTGTGTGTGACTGTGTGGTTTGTATTTGTGTGTGGTCTGTGTGTGTATGGTTTGTGTGTGTGTGTCTATGTGAGGTTTGTGTGTACCTATTTTGTGGTTTGTGTGTGACTGTGTGTGGTTAGTATTTGTGTGTGGTGTGTGTGTGTGTGTGTGTGTGTGTATGTTTGCTGGGGATCACACCCAGGGCCCTGCACATGGTAAAGCACATACCACAAGACTAAATCACACCTCCCTCTGGCCTAGCCTTTCTTATAGTGAAAAGTTTGGGGTCATGAATGCTTTTACTCTATGTGTATTTTTCTTTTAACACTTTATTGATTTTATACAATTATTTATTCATTAAGCTTAAATTTAATATATCTTATTCAACATCTACTGCTTCCAAGGATAAGCCATAAATTTACTTAGAAAATTTTTTACTAGACAACTGATATATGTTCTATGCCTCTTTTAGATTGGTACATTCATTCTTTGGTTTTGGCTTGCCTGGTTTTGAACTTGACCATTACACCTAGATAGACAGGAAAGATGAATGAATGAATGAATGAATGATTGAATGAATGAATGTGATATCTATAAAAACTGGAGCATGCATTAGTGCTACCAAAAAGCAAAGCAAAGTTGTTAGGGTCTCTTGACTACTAGGGTTATGTCCCTTTAAACCATCAGTACCCTTGTCAAGCTCACTTTCTAACTCCGTATTTTTTCTTCGGACAATATTATAAACATTTATCATTGCTCATGCCTTACACCCTTCGTGTGATTTATTTTGTGGTACAGCAGTTTTCAAGTCTAAATTGAAAAGTAGCTCCTTTTGTGAGTCTAGTTATAGTTACAAATAACAAATTCAAAACATATGATTAGAGAGCCACGTCATATGCACATTTTGCTTATAAAATTCAACCATACTTGCCACACTAACTTAACATGAAGAACACTGAATATGGTGGAAGATTTATCCACACTTCCCTCAGTAAGCAAGTGAGTACAGGAGGATGCAAAGGGTGCTTGTGAGCTTGTCCTTTCTTTTCATGGTCGTGGTTCCTTTTACTTTCTTGACTTCAGGGCTTACACCCAGATAGATAAAATGTCATCATAAAAGTCCATTTATAGTTAGTTATTCTTTAAAGCTTGACATAAACCATCCAGCAATCAAGTAGCATTTGTGTACTGAATAATTTTATTAGTACAAGTAATTTTCTTATTAAAATACAATGCAACTTCAGGCCACCTGTAACAATGTGCGATGTGTCCTTAATCACATTTTTATTTATTCATTTATTTTTTGTGTGTGCCTGTCTGTGTGTGCATATGATGTGGATGGGCACTCATGCCAAGACTCATGTTGGAAGTCAGTGGAAAAACCAGCTAGCGTTGGTTCTCTCCTTCCACCATGTGGGTTCCAGGGATCTAATTCAAGTACCTAACTCAAGTACCTGCTAAACCATCTCACTAGCCCCAAATGTATTCCTAAGATTATTAAATGTCCTCAAAAGTTATTACCTTTTAGCTTTTCTTTCTCTTTTCTGTTAGTTTTGCCTTGCTTGTTTTGGACAGGGTCTCATTCTCTAGCCTAGGCTGACCTGGAATTCACTATGTAGCTCACAGTGGTCTTACACTCATGGTGATCCTCGTGCCTCAGCCTCCCTGGTGTTGTAATTGCAGGAATGACCCACCATGCCCAGCTAATACTACTCTGTCTCCCCTAGATCTTCATGGGGTCAGATCAGTCTCGCTAAGGAGAGAAGCACAGTCAAGAAGCAATATATAACACTTCACAGAAAATGTTGTGATGAAGATGTGTGCCAGTGCTTTGCAGAAGGGTCTGTAAGTAAAATGTTTAGGAACTAATGGGTAAACAAATAGACTGAGGCAAAATAATATAACAGCACAGTTTTAAAAACTCCTAATTACAAATTTATGTCTCAGATTTTATAAAACCAAGACATCTATTATACCTTAAAACCCAAGTATGTGGAAATGAAAAAAGAGGTTGGAAGGGGTATATTAACAAACCAATTAGAATGTAGACTTGATCTTTTGCTACAAAAAAAAAAAAAAAAAAAAAAAAAAAAAAAAAAAAAAAACATTTGATTTGGTTCTCAGGTGACTCTTGAGAAACTGTAACCTTGGTAATCTGAGGCTTCTGCATCCACATGCCAGTGCTGGGACCTAAAATAAACTGTCCTCAGTTCAGGCCCTCTAACTCCATGTAGTCTTCCATTGATGGATGCCAAGCCATTTCTTACATTTAAAGGTAAGATAAGTGTTATTTGTCCTTTTCGTCTCAGCTCCCCCTTTCCCCATATTATTGGACAGTTCAAACTCTGACCGTGACTCTTTCATTGGCTCAGTGTTTCAAGATGGTGGCAAATCTAAAGAGTTGTCAAAAGCAGACAGTTGGAATGT
The DNA here is from genome assembly GCF_000622305.1 of Nannospalax galili. Classification (NCBI taxonomy): domain Eukaryota; kingdom Metazoa; phylum Chordata; class Mammalia; order Rodentia; family Spalacidae; genus Nannospalax; species Nannospalax galili. The sequence continues at coordinate 151,879 of NW_008360313.1, forward strand.
AGAATTGCTGGGCTGTGAAATTTCTGTGGAAAATTCAAAACACCCTGCACTTACCACAATGCCAGAGCTGATTAGTGCAGTTTATTGCTAAGCCCCCAGGGACACCTGCAGGCTTTCACCTCAGTCTAGAACCTCTGGCCCAAGGGAAGGTGTAATGTCATGTTAGTTCCGCACTCTTTCTATTAGAGTTTGCTCAAAGCTGCCGACACCAGATGTGTTACAAACGAGCGTTAATTCTCCCCCAGCATCTGGATCACATGTACGATGAGGGGCAAGATTTATGCCCTGCTGAAGCATTCCCCGGTTTTTAGCACAGAAGTGATTGAACTCCAGATGTTAACAAGATGCAGAGACCTTTTAGCATGATTAAAAACATGATTTTTTGTTTTGCTCATGACAAAAACCATTGGATTAACTTATTAGAAGCGGAGCTGCCGTCCTGCTCATTCGAAGCCATGCCTACTTTAGCTATTGGAGCTTGTCGTTGGAGATTTTATGAAGGAAGAATGACTCACCAACTCTTAAAACCAACAGTTTTCAAGGTCCCTTTGAAAAAGCAGGGGTTACAGTGATAGAAATTCTCTGAGTACTGTGGATAAAAATTCACATGCGATTTTATGTTAATAGTGTTTGTACAAATTAGAGTCTGCTCCCGTTCACTTATTTTGTTATATAGAAATGTGGCACTGTATATGAATATGGAATCTTATAGCTAGACTAGTTCTGCAAAAATCATCTGACAGGCCCTTCTTCCTGGACCTATCAAGGAAGGAAGAAAGTCGTCTCTGGGGCTAGGAAACTGAGGTCCAATGCTTTGATCCCCAAACAGGAAATACCACACACAGACTTCAACTCTGCTGCTTTGAGGTACAGTATTCCCTCAACAGTAAGATGTGCTTTGACCTAGGCACAGTAGCACAAGCCTGTAATGTCAGCATTTGGAAGTTGAGACAGGAAAATTGTGAGACCACATAGTGAGACCTTGTCTACGAAAAGACAAAAACCCCAAAAGATTTACTTTGGCAATATTTGCCTTTTTACAACACTTGGAATTCATCTTATATTTAATGGAAACATTGAACAATTTTTGTGTGTGTCAGAGTTGTTATTAAATTAATAACAACTAATAAGAGTAATAATTAGTTTTTGTGATCATCATTTTAGAACTTTCTATTTTATTAGTCAAAAATTAATAAGCGGCATCCTAGTTTCCTTTCCAATCACTGTGATAAAATACCATAACAAAAGCAACTCTAAAGGAGAAAGGGTGATTCAGCGTCCAGTTCCAGGTTATAGCCCATCATTGTAAGAGGACTTGTTTCCCTGAGGAAATCGAGGCTAGGAACTTGAAGCAGCTACTTACATCTACACTCAAGAACAGAGAAAATGAATACATGCATGCCTAGTTCTAAGCTCGCTTTCTCCATTCTTATACAGCCCAGGACCCAAGCCCAGGCCCGGCTACCACCACAGTGGGCTGGGTCTTCCCTCATGACAGTCTTTTACAAACATGCCCACAGGCTAACCTGACCTACAGAATCCCTCTTTCAGACCCCTTTCTCAGGTGATTCTAGATTACGTCACACTGATAATTAAAATTAGCCATCACAGGCAATTAACAGTATGTTTCACCGTGACTGTAATCTGGGATCTGTAAAGAGTGGTTCTGATGAGCCTGTGGAGAAGAAGCTCATGCTATGTGTTCACTGTATCTAGTCAGGATAAAGGAACAACTGAAATGATTTCCCACATACAACTTTCAAGTAGAAATACAATCTAGAAGAATACAAACTCTTCATGAATTTGACCCATTATTTCCAAAGGACCTTTCAAGAATTTGTTTATTTAATAGCTGAATGACCTCAGTTTTGCCTTATTCACCTTTAATGTCCTTGTCAGTTCCACTTTAGTGACGTGACAAAATGTCACTGTCTTCTACTTTTGGTGTGGCTCTGAAAAGAAGGTTCAATATATTTCTAATGTGTGCAAGTAGTATACTCATATCCATGAATAATGATTCATTTTTTTGCAATTTATCCATGTTTAAGAATTGAAGAGTCAGGAAGTCCCTCTTCATAGAACTTCTTTACTCAGTGCTCTACTGTGTGACTCTGGGTTTCTCTTGTCAAGCTTACTATAGAACTCAGCATGTTTTCCAATTTCCCAAAAGAATGCATCCTGCAGTCACACATTGAAGTTTTTGTAGGGGAATGGACAAATGTTGTGCATGCATACACACACACACACACACATAGAACTTCTTTACTCAGTGCTCTACTGTGTGACTCTGGGTTTCTCTTGTCAAGCTTACTATAGAACTCAGCATGTTTTCCAATTTCCCAAAAGAATGCATCCTGCAGTCACACATTGAAGTTTTTGTAGGGGAATGGACAAATGTTGTGCATGCATACACATACTAGAAGATGCTTTAATTCTTCTCTAACAGTCCTTTACTTTGCTCCTTCTTCTCAAACACAATACCCCTTTCATTGTTTTTCCTTTCTTCTTTTGTGATGTCTTTAACTTTGATTTTTTCTTCTATAAAGTTTAATCTGCTGTTATTACCATCTTGTGAAGCTCTAGACTTGAATGTTACCGCTATGACTTCAATTTAATTCTTTACCATTCATATTTCTTATTCTTAAGGTCATGTTTTACTTTAAACTTCACAGTCAGGTTTGGGATAAGTGTTTAATAATTTTTACATGTTTCTATTGATTTATTTTGACCTTGTTGATGGGTCAGATGTTCTGGCTTCTATAAATGTAATATTTTATTAGTTGTTGACATTGTGAATATTATATTGTTGAGCCTGTGCATTTTGTTTTCCTCATTTAAAAAAATCTTGAATTTTTTTTGGAGTGCCAAACAGATAACTGAAATTCTGATCAACTCTTCCAGGCTCATTTTTAAACCTTCTTTTGGAGTCTTAGAGTTGGTGATCCTCTGGAGGGAGTTTATTTATATAGTTAAAAGTATAATAATTTTTCAGCCTCTTTTGCATTCTATGGCTATTCAAAATATTTTACTACTCGGAGTAAATGAAATTTCAAATGTGGTCTTAAAAGGGTTTTCTGCAACATGATGTAGTAGTGCATGCTGAGGCGGAAGGCTCACGAGTGTGAGGACAAGGGTGCATAGTGAGCGCTAGTCTCAGAAAAAATTAGAAAGGGGAAGATGAACTATCATGCGCACTCCACTTTCCTCCTTTCTTATGGGGAATATAGTCTTGTGTCTGAAAAGAGTGGTTTTGTTTTTGGATATTTTGTTTAGGTTTCTATTGTTTACAATTGGAAGGAAAGTCAGGAATTCACCTGTCATGACCAGAAAAATAAGTTTGAGTCTTATGTTATTGACTTCTTTTTATAGTTTTTAATTTTTCTATAACGAGCATAAAGCATTGAGAAAATATACCAAGGATTACTGTGTGGTTTTTCTGTTACTTTTGTAACAAGTTACCATTGACTTAGTGACTTTAATATCTTACAATTCTGCAGCCAGAAGTTCAGCAAGGGTCTCACCCATCTAATACCTGACAGGGCTGTGCAGAGAGGCTCTAGGGGAGAATCTGTTTCCTCTCTTTTTCCAGCATTTAGAAATCACCTACATTCCTTGGCTCATGCCACTTTTCCACTATTCAAACTCAGAAGCACAGCATCTTTAAGTCTATTTTTGACCAACTTGATTCTCTTGTATTTAAAAGGACTCCTTTATGACAGTGGACTCAAATAGATGATCCAGGACAATATTCAAATCTCAGGATTCTTAACTATCAGATCTGCAAAGACCTCTTGCAGTATAACCTATCATTTTCTCAGATTACAGGAAATGGATATCTTTGGGGGAAAATTATCCTGCTTACCACATTTATGAAAGTATTTATTATGAATTATTAGATAACCAATCACCATTCTATAATGTACTGTAATAAAAGCTAACTTATTCATTTATTCTATATGTATTCTGAAAGGCATTAAGGCACATCAGTTTTGATAACTTTGAGGATATTTAGCTATTATTCAACTTTCAAAACCATATGGAATTGATCTCTCACCTTATGTCATAACCAATGGTGCCTATTCTACAAGGTAAACAGTGTATTTACAGACAATTGTGATTTACTAAAGACAGGTCTAATTTTTTGATTCCCACTCTCTGATTTTCTCTAATTTGTCTTCAGTTTCTTGTAACATCTAAGTTTGTTTGCTAGTACTCATTTCTGAAGCCATTACTGTTCCCCAAGCACTTTGCTGAAAATGTTTTCCTCAAAAGTTACCAAAGCATTGTCTTTTGACAGCTTATGTTTGCAAGTGGTATCATGCGCTTACAAAGCTTAAAATTACCACTTTGATCCTGCTATTCTGATCTTTATTTTCTCCATTAAATCAACTGTCATATTTTGTAAGGATTTTTTTTCCCCAAGTAAGTCTTCCAAAAGTATCTTTCCTATTTGGCTCATTACATTTCCCACAACCATCAACCTATTTCAGGCCCTTGTTCCTTGAACTACAACAGATATCTCCCACATAGGTTTTCGTACTTTTATTTCTTTTCCAAAGCACCTGGGTTAGATGAGCCCTCTAAAGATTCTTCTTACTCAACAGTTTTTCTATGCCTCCATGCTTATAAAACTGTAAATCTTTATTATGATAAAACCCCTTACATTGTCATTTCAAAATTTTAAATCTTTGTTGTCTGATCTTGAATCCAACTTCCTTTTATTTCCCTTTCCTGATCATTCCAGCTTTCATCAACATGAATGGATTTCTACAGTCATCTTTTGTAGAGAACTTTTTAATAATTTATCATTCTATAGCTATATGCCTTTTTTGTTTGTCCCCCAACTCATTTTTCTGAGGGCAGAATTTATGTTTTATAGATATTTGAATATTTTGTAATATTCAGGTAATAAATACCTACTTGTGGGTAAAGGAAAATAGGATTTAAGAATATGTATTTAAGAATATCTATTTTTAAATTTTCAAAGCTGCCAATAATGTTGATATGAAACAATCAATGTTTCCTAATGTTTCAATAATACCTAGTTTATGTATCCACTTTCAGTTTTATAAATGATAATATTATTTCTTCAATCATTCTATTTTTAATGTGTGTGTGTGTGTGTGTGTGTGTGTGTGTACAGGTATGTGGAGGCTAGAGGACAACCTTGGGTGTCATTACACCTCAGGCACCATCCACTTACTTTTGTTTTTATTTTTAATAATGGATATATGTATGTGTGTGTGCATGGATATATGCATGTGTGTGTGTAGCTGCCTGAGGAGGCCAGAGGCATTGGATCCCCTGAAGCTGGAGCTACAGGTGGTCGTGAGTTGCCTAGTATGGGTGTTAGGAACTGAATTTGGGTCCTCTGCAAGAGTAGGAAGTGCTCTTAACCACTGAACCATCTCTCTTGTTCTGTCTTTTTAGATGGTCTCTTACTGTCCTGGACCTGGCACCTGGAAGATTAGACCAGACTGGCTAGCCAGCCAACTCTAGGGACCCACTTGCTTCTGCCTCCCCAGCACTGGGATTAAAAGTTAATAACACCATGCCCTGCCTTTTTACCTTGGGTTCTAGAAACTGAGTTCAGGTCCTCCTATTTGTAGGGAAAGTGCTTTACCAACTGTGTTATTTTCATCTTTTTTTCCTTCCTCTTTTTTGTTATATTTTGTCTTTGGATTTTTGTTTGTTTATTTGAAGCAGGGTCATCCTATGCTGCCTAGACTGGCCTTGCACTCACAATTCTCCTGCCTCAGTTTCCTGTGTGATAGGATTATGGGCATGTGTCACCACAGGCTTCTTCATGCCTTATTCAGTCTTCTTCCCTTTCTACTCTGATTTTCTTATTTTAGTGAAATATTTCTAGGTCTCCATACAGCAACCTATATACACAGACTGTTAATTCTTTTCTCTAAAGTCAACCTTTCATTCTTGATTCTCTGTTGGCAGAATGACTTAATACTACGATCATGAATCAAATCTACTTTTTTCTAAATCAGAACTTCCTACAGTGAAGCCTTTACTTCACCATCTTTTATTAACCAATCCCCTTTTCAGCTCATTCTTTTGTGCAAAATAAGAAATGCGATATATACTTGGATTGTTTTAAAAAGGTTCTGAATGCCTGTAGGGGTGACTAACTGCTAAACCCATGGTAACCCCAGTTTTTTTGGCCTAACTTGGGACTGTGCTTTGGGGAATTATGATAATTATACCTTATCTTATGATCCTAGGCCAACTACTTTATTTTCCTTTGCTTTACTTGCTCCATCAGCAAAAGGTAAAAATCTATCATGCATAACCAAAAGGTGGAATGGAAAGGATGATAAAAATTGTATAAGGCTATATAAAAAAGCTAAGTATAGCCATTTCAGATTCCACAGGGGGATAGAGATTTTAGATATTCCTTCAGGAGTTCCAGCAATGAGTAGATTTCCCAGCCACATTTCCCACACCAAATCATATTGTCAGCAGTGAGAAGACAGAGACTCATCTCCATACCATCACCCTGAACAGTCTGATGAGTTCCCCCGGACTTTTAGGGACCTCAACTCAGGCCAAACACAGATTTGTGACTTTGGTGCAAAAAAGAATTTTATGAGTAGCCAGTATATGAAGGAGAGTTAAGTTTAATAAGACATTTTAGTATAGGGTTAAGCATGAGAGCTAGGAGGGGAAAAGAGGCACTTAAGGGGAATGTAAGACATACTCAAGAGCATGAATATGGATTTCTCTAAGAGTCACAGAAAATAATACATACCCAAGTATGGACTTGTTAAAGGAGAGTTGCAGAAAGTAGGATCCCCAAGTGTGAGCATGAGCCTCAAGGGAGAACTGCAGTTAACTGTCTTAGCATTAGGCGTGTATACCATTTTGGCAGCTCTAAAATTATATCTCAAAAGAGTGATAAGAAACATATTTCCACCTTTTCTTTCTTTTGACAAATGAGAATATAAGGTGACTCTGGAGATGCATTGGTCCAAGTCATAATCTGATAAGCTAAAACTAGAAGCTACTAGGGTTGCACAAGGGGTTCAGTATATATCTTTTCTCTGTAAATGGGGTTAGAGAGATTCTTAGAAAACTACAGGCTTACAAGTGGGAAGAGAGAAAAGCCTTCAGCAGTTGTTAATTGTTCTGGAATTCTTCATCTGCTGACAAGAGGCTTCAAGTAAATTCCAGAATGAGCGGCTCCTTTCTGTTCTCATGTTTCATGTCCCCTGTCTTCTTATCCCTCCTCAATAGAACACATTTAAAAATTATGAATTGGGTTATTGTAGCCTCTCAATAGTAATGATGATACTGATGGAAATGGTAGTTAACAGTGTGCCATGTTCTGGGATTTATTATCAAGTTAATCCCTAAAAAATAATTTGTAGTACATATTCCTATATGCTTATCTTTTATACAAAATGAAAAACAACTGAGACTCAACAAGGTAAGTTATTGGTTGAAGTCACAGAACTAGTGAAGGGCAGAACGCATCTTCACCTCTGAGCACAAACAAGCTCACAGCCAGCATGTCACACAACTTTCAATGACCAAGGCACTAGGTACATAGCAGTGAGGGTATTTTTTGACAACTTGATTTATTTTATAGTATCAGATTTGATTTGTTAAGTGATGATATTTTAAGAGGATATAATATATAAAATAACTGAAGGTTTGAGCTTACCTACATTTTGGCTCTGTGGGCCTCCCTTTCTTCCATTCTCTTTCTCCTTCCCTCTTTCCTTCCCTCCCTCTTTACAAACTTCCTTCTTTTTCCATTTAATAGCTCTGATCTTCAGTCTAATAGGAGAATAGATTTGTTAAATTATCCCTTACTTTACCTACCCATCAAGTTTCCACTACACTATGACAGTGTTTGGAGGTGATCAAATAAGCCTTAAGGTTTTCCTGGCATGTCATCTAATTTTTTCTTTCTTTTTAGTTTATGTGGGATGGTAGAGGTCAAACCTATTACCCTGTGCATGTTGGGTGAGTGCTCTACCACTGAGCTACATCCTTACTTCTGTGCCATCTACTTACGGTAATAGCTATAATACCTTCTATTTATTGGGCAATTGGTGACTGATACCAGAACACTTTAACCACTTGTCCCCTAGGTTCATTGTATCAATTTCAAGTTTGAGCCATTTCAGCAGCATAACAGAACACCTACTTTTTTTTCAAAATTATTTATTTAATAACCACATGATTAGAGAAACATTTCGAGTATTTCATTACAACAGCATTGACATATTCAATAACAATTTCCAGAGCAAAGATACATCTCTTTCAAAATTGGCTGTAAATTTTTAGGTTCACAGTTGAATTAATACAGTTATACAATATTGTACTCAGTATAAACCCTATAAGACATAAAACTGAATGAGGTTCTAACCTTTAAGAAAGATCTCCAATTTATTTTAAAATATACTGTTTCATACAGAAAAACTCATTTCTAAAGCAACTAACACATACATGTTTGCACATGTATCTCTAATCTCTATATATCTGATTATTACTGGTCATAGTCAGTTACTTTCTGAGATCCTTGGCACCTGAGCATGGATATAAAGTCATCAGGTAGATTTCAGTGGTAATGTGTTTCACCTCTACTAATTAACATGAAGCAAAATTTTATGAATTGTTCCTCAAATATAACTAATTTTTAAAATTTATTAATTTTTTTGTGTGTGTTTCACACAGATCATCCCAAACAATCTTATTCATCTATACACGCTCTCATAGCCCCCCCCATTGGAGCCTATATGCTCTGTCATCCCTGTTACTGTCCACTGTATTGTTGGCACCCCCTGCCGTTCCCCTGTGCTTGTCCATCCACTGAGTCTAGTCAGCCTATCTAGAGCTCCTTGTTTTAGGAAGATCAACTCTTCCTCATCTAGCAGCAATCAGTTGCCAATATTCCTTTAAATAAGATTGGGGTCTGCTGTACATTTTCCCAGTCCTATGTTGGGTTACTGTCTGGGAGTCTCCTGGGCCATCCTGGCCAACAATTCAAAGGAAGGTATCTCCTGTCTGGAATTGTTTCTTATTATGTAGCTTTTAGCTATATACATGGACTCTTAAATAATTATACTGATCCCTTTAATATTTGGTTATACTTTCCTTTTGAGAGTTTAAAACCATACAGTTGGCCCAGATAAACCAATTTATTATTACTCTTAAGATCATTTGAGGATCTGTTCCTCAGGGGTCACATGGGCTTGGGAGGAGCCCCTGGCTCTTTTCTTTTACCAGTTCCATCTATGTGAAGATAAGTCAAAGGTCCTGCTCGACCACTATTGGCTTCTCTTGGAAGCATGGAGGAAATGATTCCTCTGTGTTGACCCTCCTCTTTGTAGGCTGGACACTGGTTCAAGTCCATCTGGTGGGGTCTCCATGGCCTCCTTGATCAAGAGGACAGGTAACTCACCACAGTAACCAGACATTTTGAGAGATGCTCCATAGTCCCCTGGAATTTAGTCAACCTTGGAGAGCAAGGAGCAAAAACTGTCATTTAAGTCCCTTTGACCAAATTAGTATAGGCCTCAAAGCATGTCTGTTAAACATCCAAGAAGGTTAGTTCCACCAGTCTGGTACTTTTAATTTCCATGTGCTATGTAGATAAAGCTTGGGCAAAGACCAAAACTTCTTAGATAAACCTTGCCTAGACATATATTATATTCCTTGAGCTAGTTGTATGTATAATTTTTCAGTAGGTTGTTGGACTAAGATGGTTCCCTTTGTTTTGTTTTGTTTTTTAAAGTAGCTAGGCATTCCACCATAGTTTCCCTATTTAAAGTGTCTCCATTTTTCCCATTTCTCCCTTAATAATATCCTTCTCCTATTGTCTCACTTCTCTTGAGCTCCTTCTTTCCCTCTGCCCCCAAGTTTCCTTGTATAACCGTCCCTCCTTCCTCCCCTTAAAATAACCCCATTTTTATCTATATCTCCCTTATTAAGGCCTGTTTCCTACTGTTCTTCTCTTTCAGATTCTTTCTTTTCCTTTAACTCCCTGGTTCCTTTCCATTATCCTGGTTCCTGTAGTTATGTCTGTATACATACTTACTTATAAGGTCTTGGTGTGAGGATCCACATATGAGAGAGAACATACGTTGATTGTTTTTCTGAGTCTCTGTCACTTCACAGTTAACAGTATAACAGTTTCTAGTTTGACCAATTTATTTGAAATTTCATGATTTCATCTTTACAGCTGAGTAAAACTCCATCATATAAATGAACCACATTTTCATTATCCACTTGTCAGTTGAGGGACACTTAGGTTGCTTCCACCTTTTAGCTATTATGAAAAGAGAAGCAACAAACATGGATGTACAGTGTCTCTGCAATAGGATGAGTTCTTTGGGTATATGCCAAGGAGTGGTCAAATGGTGGGTTCATTTGTAGTTTTTGAAGATTTCTCCACACTGCTTTCCATAGGGATTGAACAAGTTGACAATCCCACCAGCAGTGGATGTGTGATCCCCTTTCCCCACATCCTTTCCAACATTTGGTATCATTTGTTCTCTTGATCTTAGCCAGTCTGACTAGGTAAGATGAAATATTAAAGTGGTTTTAATTTGCATTTCCCTAATAACTAGTGATGTTAAACACCTTTTAAGATGCTTCTTAACCATCTTTATTTCTTCTTTTGAGAATTCTCTGTTCAGCTCCTTAGCCCATCTTTTAATTGGGTTGCTTCTTGTCTTGATTCTCTGTTTATTGAGTTCGTTATATATTCTGGATGTTACACCTGTGTCAGATGTGTTACTAGTGAAGATTTTCTCCCATTCCGTGGATTTTCTCTTCACTTCCCTGGTTACCTCCTTTTGATGTACAGAAGCTTTTTAGTTTAATGAGTTCCCATTTGTTGATTCTTTACCTTTTTTGCTGAGCAATTGATGTCCGGTTTAGAAAATCCTTTCTTACACCTATATCTTGTAGATTATTACCAATGTTATCTTCTAACAATTGCAGAGTTTCAGGGTTCACATTGAGGTCTTTGATCCATTTGGAGTTGACTTTTGTACAAGGTGAAAGGTACGGGTTTAGTTTCATTCTTCTACAGGTGGAGATCCAGTTTTGCCAGCACCATTTGCTAAACATGCTGTCTTTCCTTCAGTGAATGTTGTTGGCCCCCCTTTGTCAAATATCAGGTGGCTGAAATTGCATGTACTAATATTTGGGTCTTCAATTTTGTTCCATTGATCTATGGGTCCATTTTTGTGCCAGTACCGTGTTGTTTTTATGACTATAGCTCTGTAATACAGCTTAAAATCTGGTATAGTAATTCCCCCTGGCATTGCTCTTAGTGCTCAGGGTTGTTTTGGCTATCCAGGGTCTCCTGTGTTTCCATATGAATCTTAGGATAGTTTTTTCCAATTTTGTGAAAAATGTCATGGGGATTTTGATTGGCATTGCATTGAATCTATATACAACTCT
>NW_008360313.1:163722-177828 GCF_000622305.1 Nannospalax galili
GGTTTTGAACATAAATGCATGCTGAATTTTGTCAAAAGCCTTTTCTGCATCTATTGAGATGACAATGTGGTTTTTTGTCTTTGAGTCCATTTATATGATTAATGACGTTTATTGACTTATGTATATTGAACCATCCCTGCAGCTCTGGAATAAAGTTGACTTAATTGTGCTGGATGATCTTTTTAATGTGTGTCTGTATGCAGTTTGCAAGTATTTTGTTGAGAATTTTTGCATCTATATTCATTAAGGATAAATTCCATAGTTTTTCTTTTTGGTTGTATCTTTACCTGGCTTTGGTATGAGAGTGATGCTGGCTTCATAGAAGGAATTTGGAAGTTCTTCCTCCTTTTCTTTGTGAAGAAATTAAGTAGTATTGGATATAGATCTTCTTTAAATGTCTGGTAGAATTCTGCTGTAAATCCATCTGGTCCTGGGCTTTTTTTAGTTGGGCAGTTTTGTATTACTGTTTCAATTTCCTTATGTGTTATGAGTCTTTTTAAGCTGCTGATCTCTTCTGGTTTAGTTTTGGTGGTTCCCATGCTTTTAGATACCCATCTCTTTTAGGTTTTCAAATTTAATAACAGATAGATTTTTAAAATGTTTCCTTATAATGTTCTGGATCTATTTGGTGTCTGTTGTGATGTTTCCCCTTTCATCTCTGATTTGGATGATTTGGAGGTAGTCTCATTCTTTTAGTTAACTGGGCTAGGGGTCTGTCAATCTCGTTTATCTTTTCAAAGAACCAACTCTTGAATTCTTTGTTTCTACTTGTATTGTTTTCTTTGTTTCTACTTCATTAATTTCTGCTCTGATTTTTGTTATTTCTTCTTGTCTCCTGGGTTTGGGTTTCATTTGTTGTTGCTTTTCAAGTGTCTTGGGTTGCAACGTTATTTATTTGTGTTCTTTCTGATTGTTTAATGAAGGTACTTAGAGCTATAAACTTCCCTCTAAGGATCGCTTTCAGTGTGTCCCAGAGGTTTTGTTGTATTGTATTGTCTTTTTCATTTAGTTCCAGGAATACTTTATATTTCTTTCTTAATTTCTCCTTTGACCTATTCATGATTCAAGAGTGTGTTGTTTAATCTCCATATGTTCATGTTGTTACTAGTGTTTCTTCCAGTGTTTAATTTAAGCTTTATTGCATTGTGGTCTGATAGAATGCATGGAATTATTTCAATCTTTTTGTATTTGTTGAGGCTCGTTTTGTGCCCCAGTATATGGTTGATTTTGGAGAAAGTTCTATGGGGGTACTGAATAGAAAGTATATTCTTTGGTGGAATATTTAGTAGATGTCTGTTAGGCCCATTTGATGTATGGTATTATTTAATTCAGATGTCTTTCTGTTAATTCTCTGTCCTGTTGACCTATCTAATGGAGACAATGGGGTATTGAAGTCCTCTACTATTAATGAGTTGGGATTATTCTGGGTCTTTAAGTCCTATAGTACTGTTTTTATGAAGCTGGGTGAATCAGAGTTTGGTGAATATATGTTCATGATTGTAATGTCTTCATGGTCAGTTGTTCCTTTGATCAGAATGAAGTGGCCCTCTTTATCTCTTCTGATGAGCTTTATTTTGAAGTGTATTTTGTTAGATATTACAATTGCAATGCCTGCTTTTTTCTTAGTACCATTTGCTTGGTATATTTTTTTTTTCCATCCTTTCACCTTAAGATAGTGCCTGTCCTTGGAAATGAAATGAGTTTCTTGCAGACAACAAAAAGATGGGTTTAGTTTCTTAATCCATTCAATTAGTCTGTGTCTTTTGACTGGGGAGTTCAGTCCTTTGATATTTAAATTTATTAATGAAAGATGTATATTGATTATTGTCATTTTTATTTCTATTCACATTCTTGGTGTAGCTGTGCATTTCCATAGTTATACCTTCATTAAGTTTCTTTCTGTAACCCCTTGGGAATACTTGTTCCTTTCTTCAACTCTTTGTATTGCTTCAAGAACTCTCTGAAGGGCTTGTTTTGTGGGCATGAATTCTTTCAGCTTATTTATGTCATGGAAGTTTTTTCTTTCCCCTTTGACTATGATAGACATTTCGACTGGGTAATGTCATCCAGGTGGGCATTTGTGGTCATTTAAAACTGGGAATACTTTGGTCCAGGCTCTTCTGGTTTTCATAGTTTGCACTGAAAAGTCAGCTGTAATTCTGGTGGGTTTTCCTTTATATGTGACTTGTTTTTCTTTTGCAGCTTTCATTATTCTCTCTTGTTCTGTACGTTCAGTGTTTTTACTATGATATGCTTTGCCTGTGGGGAGTTTCTTTTCTGGTCCTGTCTATTTGGTGCTCTATATGCTTCTTGTATTTGTGTGGGCATGTCTTTCTTTAATTTTGGGAAAATTTCTTCTACAGTCTTGTTTAAAATCTGGTGCATACCATTATCCTGAGATTCTTCTCCTTCCTGTATGCATATGATTCATAAGTTTGGTTTTTTTATGGCATCACACAATTCTCGCATATTCCATTCTTGTGTTTTCTTAAATGTTTCATAATCGTTGCTCGTGTGGTCTAATTCGTCCACTTTTTCTTCCAGTCTTGATATTCTGTTTTCCATTTCATTCATCCTATTGGTGAGGCTTTCTCCTGTCATTTCTAATTGGTTTACTGAGTGTTTCACCTCCTTATGCATTTCAGCCTGAGTATTCTTCAATATTTCCAGCTCGTTTCTGAATTCATTCAGAATGTTCAGAAGTTTGTCCCTATCTTCTTTCAGTTCTTTGATTTCTTTATTTGTGTGTTCTTTAAATTCACTGAATTCTTTTATCATGTTTATAATTGTTCTTTTGAATTCCATGTCCTGTGTTATCTCTAGGGGGTTCTCATTGTACTCCTCTACAGGACTGTTGGTACTTGGTGGAGATATGTTATTTGTTTTTTCATGTTATTATTTTTTCGCTGTGTCTTTGACATGTGGATTTCTTTAGTAGTTTCTGATTCTTGTGTGAGACTCAAGCCTTCCTTTGTAAAGTTTAGATCTGCTTCTTTTTGTAAACTTTATGTGTCTTTGTGGTTTACTTGTTGGACATAAAGAGCTGGTTGGTCTAAGCTTCAGGTTCTCTCTTTTAGTTTTATATTGGAGGAGGCAAATTGCTTTTATCTTGCTGCTCAGGAGTTTCCACAGAGGCCCAAGTCAGGTGAAGATCAGATGCTCTCAAGGTTTCTCCTAAGGTCTGGATCCCTTTAGGAAAGATGCTGGCCTCAGGAATTTGGGGGCTAGCCTGGCCTCAGACCAGGGCCCAGGAAAGATGCTGGCCCCAGGAAGCGGGGGGCCTGGGCTGCCAGGAATGTAAAGGGAGGTGGGGGAAGGAACAGGCCCTGAGGGCTCCTGGAGACTAAAGGGAGGAATTAGGTGGGTCTGGATGCAGAGGATTAGGAAGCAGTGGGGAGTCTGGGCCAAGAGGTCAGTCCAGAGCTGTGTGGTGCCAAGACAAGAAATGGGTCAGTGCCCAGGCTAGGATTATAGATGGGGTGTGGGAGATAGAGGGTGAATGAGGCTGGGGAAGTCAAGGTACAGTGGGTGCCCCCAACTTACCCAGGAAAGATGCTGGCCCCAGGAAGGTCTACTTTTTTTTTTTTTTTCTTATAGATGAACCTCACCTTTGTCCCTTGGCTCTTATGACCAGAATAGCTGAAAGAGCTGCACACAAGATAGACCATCACTCAGAAATCACAGAGTTACTTGTATGTTTATTATATCTTTCTTAGATTCTTATTGAGGTAACAAGATATTGTACCTTAGTAGTTCCCACCAACACAGTCATTCATTCCATTACTAAGCATAAGGCATGAGAGATAATGAAATGTATAGAGTTCCTTAAGCCCACCAGGCTTGTTTAACATATGTATTCTAACCATGTTCAGCAATCTTCACTTAGCTCTCTGGTTTTTCTGTGGGCACAAGACTTGAATTTGGTACTTAAAATTCAGATTGAGGTTTTTAGGTCAATCGTCATTTGAATATATTTAATTTGTTGCTCTCTCATTTCTGTTCATCTCGATGAACTTTTACTTGTGTAACTTTGTTCACTTATGTTTCTCCTTTGACTTTTGTTTTCTTCAGAAATACCAGTACCTCCTCAATTCTTCTTCTACCTTTCCATGCTTTAACATTCCTAGGAATCCTGTAAGCTTTCATTTTATAGATGAGGAAATTAAGGTCCAAAGAAGTAAAACAATTTCCTCAAGGCCACACAGCAAGTAAGCAATGTATCTGGTATTGAATTTCAACGTATCTGATGCCAAAAATCATATTGCCAACCACAATCTTATTCTTATGCACTTTTAAAAGTTTTTTCTATGAATATATTAAGTACTTAGCAGCTTGACCTTATGATGACCCCTAGATAGTATAAGACTTCTGACCCAGTTCACACTCTTATTTGTAAAGTTGGGAATAGGGATGTATGTATCATTCCTGGTGCTAATTTCAGCTTATGATCATTCTGATTTATTGTAAAACTTAGTTTCTAACACAATTAGGTGTATGAGTGTTTTGCCTGCTTTTACGTAAGTTCATCCATGCATACCATGCCCATGGAGGCCAGAAAATGACATTGGGTCCCCTGGAATTGGAATTACAGTCTAGTTGTTAGCTACTATATGGGTGATGGAAAATGAACAAAGGACCTCTGCCCGAGGAGTCAATGCTTTTAACCACGAAGCCATCTCTCCAGCCCCCCCCCCAGTGTTTTTTTGAATGACTCCACATAACTATCACTCACTGAGGTGCATGAAGATTTCGTTTTGTGCATTCGGGAGTGATTAAATTTGCCAGTGTCTCTGGACTCCGTCTATAAACCTTATCAAGAACAAGAACACTTCATTTTCTAATAGCTGCTCTGGACTTACACATTTGTCTAATACCTGAATAGAGTGGTACTTAGATTTGAAAGTGCTCTTGTGAATGAAGAGGAGCCCTTTACAGAAAAAATACATGAAATCTAAACACATAGGAAGATTTCATGTTTAGGAAACATGAGAACCAAGACCAATCCCAGAATCTCAGAAGAGAGAAGAGTATGGCACAAGAGGAAAAGCACTAGATGAAATTCACAGTGCCTGTTCTATCTTGAAAAAGCTAGATATATTATACTGGACAGTCACTGTTCATCAGAATTGCCTTGGGAATTGCTGGATTTGAATGTACATTACTATACATTTGAATGTACAGTACACTCTATCAGCAGCTACACATCCAATTCTTTCTCTTTTTTTGTTTTTAGATAAACCCTTTCTATGTAGTCCTGGCTGGTATGGTAATTATGTATCCCAGTCTGGCCTCTCAGATTTCTGACAGTCCTGTAGCCTCTACCTTAAAAGTGCGAGATTATAGGTATATGCCCATTACTCCAGCTTGGAGATTTTTATTTATTTATTTATTTATTTATTTATTTATTTATTTATTCATTGTCATTTTATATGTATGAGTATATTACCCGTGTGTATGTAAGTCCACTAGGTACATGCCATGCCCACAGAGGCTCAGTAGAAAGTATCAAATCCCCTTGAACTGTAGTTATAGATGATTGTTAACTGCCTTGTAGGTATTGGGAGCCTAATCTGGGTCCTCTGCAAGAGTAGTCAATGTGCTTAACTTCTAAGCTATCTCCTTTGACTGAGCTTGGATACTATTAAACACCTTTAAAGATTTCCCATTCAAAAATGTTAGTTTAGAAATTCTAATGGATCAATATTTTCTGCATTTTAACCACTTGCCCAAGAGATTCTACTGGAGACTCTATTGAAGGAAAGACGATGGGGAGCACTCAATGATTCTAATACTCTATGCATCTGTGGACTTTCACTGTGCCTCCTTAAAGTCATGCTTCCCTTATGACTGCCATCACATGAAGAGGAAGGGTAACATCCCAGCTGCTGGCCCTCTCATTCAAGGTTCAT
This sequence comes from Nannospalax galili, assembly GCF_000622305.1. Classification (NCBI taxonomy): domain Eukaryota; kingdom Metazoa; phylum Chordata; class Mammalia; order Rodentia; family Spalacidae; genus Nannospalax; species Nannospalax galili. The sequence goes on from NW_008360313.1 coordinate 169,632, forward strand.
GCTGTAGACTCCTTGGAGTCAGCTCAAAGCTGAAGAGAGGGATCCACGAAGCTGGGAATCATTGGTGGAGAGCCTAGCCTGAAGTGTTTCATCCAAAATGTCCTGAAATGTCACCAGAAAACCACCAGACTGGTAAGAACCTTTCCAGGCCTGGATGCTGTGATCGAAAGAGGCTTAGGAAATGTCTGCCTATAAGGCCATCTGCTATGGTTGAAGCCTGGAGCTTCTGAGGTTTTCTAAGCAGATGCTGTGACCTGAGGAGCCATCACCAAATATTTTCTTCCTTGTTTTAGATAACCCTATGAGCAAGGGGAAGCATGATGCTCTTTCTTTTTCTCTTCTTTCTTTTGGCAGATATTGACATTCATTGTTTGTCATGACTTTTCAGAAGCCATAGATTATTGGATATTTTTCCCTTTGTCCACTGATTCATTCTCAGTGCCTATATACAAATATCAAATCCCCAAATCTTTGCTCATGTGTGAATCACCTGACAGGTATGCCTGTCAGTAGCCTAGATTTCAATATTAAAAACTTCATCCATCTCTTGCCTCCTAACCGTTATCCCTCTCTCAAGCTCGTCACCTTGCTTTCATGTTAATAGACTAAAGCAGAAATTATTTTCAGACCTCCATCAAATAAAGGTCGTGTCTGGATACAAGGTCAAAATAATTTTGTTCTTGTGACTATTCTCTCTTTCTATGGCCAGAGTAGTTGTCAGTTGCCATACGATAAGTCACATCATTATATGGCAAATCTAGCTAATTGCTGAAAGCAGCAGGCTACACAACTATTTCCTGAGAGCTAAATGATAGAGAGAGTGGATTGACCATGAATCATTTCAAATCATTTGCTTAAGGTGGCTTTTTTGGAAAGCCTCTGAAAAGACAACAGAATAGTTCTCAATTGTTGCTTCTGTCGTGGGTGCAGGAAAATAAAGCGCATATAGTGGTTTCTCTTTCTGCCTTGCATTTTAGGTCCCTGTTTTATTCTGAGAACTCTAACTTGATGGCTTTTCAATATTGCCCACGTAGAATAAAACCTATAACCTTGATCTACTTCTTACTAAAATCTAGGCAAGTGTGAATGCTAGTCCTTGGATCTAAAACATCCATAAAGACCATGGGCTAAAGTATAAAAATGACTTGTGAGTTTTATGCTTGCAACAAAAAAAATCTACAGTCACTGAACCATGCATGTGTTCTTGTGACCCGGGCACCTGACCTTGATTCCTTGGAACCTCAATTTGCTGAATGTGGGTGTGCGTGAGACTTAACATGTCAAGGTGCTGAAAGGCAGCACATGCATCTTCTTTGAAAACAATGAAGACTGAGAAGAATTGCTGGACACTGTATGTAAGAGATGCTTTAGGTCTAGGGATGAAAGGATAAGATTCTCTGATAAGGGTGGACCCATGCTGTGGTTCCCAGTTGAAGCTGGAGAAACAGTTTTGAATAAAATTATGGGTGAGGCCTGGCTCAACGACACAGTTCCAAGAGACATCTGGGGGAGTGGTTGTCATCTGAGTTCCAGCCTACTCTTCAGAACTGAAGTTTAGAGTCAGGCTGTTTTGTTGAGGCATAACTGTAATGTGGCATTGTGCTATACTGAAAGGTTATTTGTTAGATAATAAGCTTTTGGGAAGTTGCTATGAGGGCTCTGACTTCACCAATTGGGTTAATCCACTTACGGTTAGACTTCATCAGTGACTTGGAAGAGATAGAGAACTCAGGAGGTGGGATCTAGTTGAAGAGAGTGGATCTTTGAATGTGTGCCCTTGGAGACTATATCTTGTTTTCAGCCATCCCCTTCTCCTTTCCCTTTCCTTCTCTCTCTTGCATGCACACTGTGGCTCTCCCTCTCCCTCTCCCTCTTTTTTGCCTGTCAAGAGAATAGGCCCCACTGTGGTATTCTGTCTTTCAGAATAAATTGGAGTCAATTAACTGTTGCCTGGAACCTCTGAAACCATTATCCAAAATTAAACTTTCCCCCTTTAAGTGGATTTTTCTTGGGTATTTTGTCACAGTGGCTGACAGCTGATTAACATGATGAGCTCAAAATCTTTGGGACAATTTCCTGCATCTTGACTGGGTTTCAGTCTTTCAGGAAACATGAAAAATTCAATAGGAAGCCATGCATCCTCTGCAAAATACAAGTTTTGCCAGACTCTACATACTGAGCAAACTGAGCAGTGACAATCCTGTGTATTTCAAGTCTTGCTCCTTTGGGACTTTTATGTGAAGGAGAGATCTTGAAGACACATTGTGCTACAATGCATTTTGTGATTTGCCTTTTTTAGGAAGTGCTATCTTTATACTCTGCTGACACCAACATTTGAAAATAAAATAAAGTCCCCCGCCCCTTCCTCCACTTTTGGCTTAGCTTATCCTACCAAAGCACACATCAAAAGACTTCACAAAAAGAATGTTTCAAAAATATAACACTTCCATCTGTTATTTCAATAATACATGCTTTGGGACTCTCTTTATGAACCACTTTCTTTTCTTTGCTCCCATTTAGATATATAAATATTTGATTCTAAAGCCCTGAGGAGAAGTCAGCCATCAGTTCACTGAATTGTGAACATTCCTAACCCTATAATTTTGTCTGTAGCAGGCACCTCCTGCTGTGGGACTAACTGCTAAGGGATTAGAGCAATATAATCCTTAGACTGTTCCATCTGAAGGTTACTCTGAAGTGGAGGGAAGGAAGTAGTTTTAATTTTGATAAAATAAACTTTATTTTGTAGCTTTATTATTTGTTTTTCTTTCTCCTTTCAGCACTTCAGAATAGATGTGTCTGGTGATTTGAAGTCTGTCTCCCTGGTTTAGGTATCCCTAAGCCAACCATGTTTCTTGTACCTTTTTTAAGTAGCTACACATAATTTGGTCCTGTCATTCCAAAATGAAAAATTCTACCTTTGAAAAGCAGAACAAAGTCATGTACTGACCCCTATGAAAAATATTCAAATGATACTCCTAACAGGTGGTGAAGAAGATGTCTAGACTGCTGACATTGTACTTCAATGTATTGGAAATGTCAAGTCATTAGCAAAATTCGATGTTATTTCTCTCTTTGCTGAGCTTGTCTCATCAGAGCTCTATTTCAGCAATTGTTAAAGCAATTGCATTTAAAATTATAACATGAAATTCATAAGAACTCATTGTTTATATAAATTGAAACATGTTCCTAGGAATGAAAGATTTTTTGTAGATGTAATCTAATATATCTTGAATCAAGCCCAAAGAGGTCTTTTGCTGTGTATGATGGATAAAGTAAAAATTCCATCAGTAAAATTTTATGGCTGGGTGGGTGGGTAAAAAAAAATCTTTATAAAGATAAAATATTTTCCTGTTTCTTCTTATATTAAAAGTTATAGGTATTCACTTAAAACTAAGCTTCGCTATTAGATTGTAAATAACTGAATCTTTCTGGAGACAATAGCACAGAAAGTTTGCAGAGCTTTAAAATGTATATAACTTGGTCCAAGAAATTATACTTTTAGAGTCTACTTAGTAAATACAACTTGAAAAGCCAGCTATGTTTTTAAAAATCATTTTGATGCCATTTTAGAGTTATAAGGCAAAACCATAAATTGAGAGTTCAAGATCCTCCAAAAGAGGAACCTGGCATTCAATGCTGCTTTTCCCATCAAGATATTTTCTAATTTAAAGTCATCCAAGAAACTGAGAAACAGCCCTATGGGACATTTTAGAAGTCCTTTGGGACCAAGAGAGACAAAACTTGATATTGGAGTGTTTGACAGTATTAAGGAGCTGGGAAGCAACCAGGCTTTCATTTGGGAGTACTTCAGGGCTATAATCTAAGAGTAAGAATAAGCAGAATTAGCCTTGAACGACATGAAAGCATATTATCGTCACAGTTTATTCATAATCATATTAAAATTATCTTCATATGCTAATGAACCACCAAAAGTAAAAATATATTCTGACAAGGCATAATGGCACACACCTTTAACCCCTGCACTCAGAAGGCAGAAACAAGGGATTTCTGTGAGTTTAAAGACAGTCTAATCTATATAGCACATTCCAGGCCAGCATAGTGAAACTCTCTGTATCAAAAAAAAAAAAAAAATTGTGGAAGGAGATACCATAAAAAGTCTGAAACTGTCTCTCAGGTGTTTCATATACCATATTAACATTTCATAAAATATTATCAAACATTCCGAGACCAAACAACTAGAGATAAAGAGAGAAAACACATAGGAAATGAAAAAGAAATAGGAATATCGAACCAACATTTAGTAGGATTATTAGACCTGAATTTTTGAATAGCTAGTATTAATGTTGTAAAGAAAATAGAGATTAGTATGAAGAGTTTGGGGTAAGAACTGGAATTTATAATTGAGCATTATTATGAATAAAAATATCATAACTGAATTTTAATAATTACATGCAGGCCAATTAGACATAACAACATAGAATTGATGAATTAGAAGATAAACCAGTAAATCCATAAAAGTAACTTAACACTAAAAATAGTGAAAGCATGAGGAAAAAAATGCTAACAAGCAAGTAGTAAAATGATAAAATAAATTGAAGTACATAGGTAATTACATTAACTATCAGGGACTTTGTATTCCATTCAGCCTTAAACCACTGGTTGTATTAAGAACACATATGAGGGTGGGGCTGGAGAGATAGCTCAATGGTTAAAAGCACTAGTTGCTCTTGCAGAGGACCTGGATTCAGTTCCCTGCACACCCTCATGGTGACTAACAATCATTCAAAACTCCAGTTCCAGGGGGTCTGACACCCTCTTCTGACCTTCATGAGCATTGCATGATATGGGTGCACTTACATGCATGCATGCAATACACTCATATACATAAAATAAAATAAAATATTTTTTAAAAAGAACACATATGGGGGAGGGAACAATAGCTCATAGTTAAGATGAGGGCAGGGAGCTGGAAAGCACTTAGGGTGGAAAAGTTCAAATAGAGAAAGTAGGGGAATGGGGAGAAGAGGGGACTAGAGGGAGGGGGAGGAAGAGGAGCTTGGGGGGGAGTTCATGAAAATAAAGGAGCTGTGAAAATCTACACGGAAACCTACTGAGTACCCAATTAAAAACATAAAAGAGAGGTTGAAGGTGGATATCCCACAAGGCTCCATAAAGCCAGTCCTAGAAGTAATGGATCAGTAAACAAAAACCCTAGTGCCAGGCATGGAATGCCTTCATAGGCTTTGTTGGTCAGAGAGGCCATAGAGTCCTTCAAAACTCTGTAGGATCTTGCCATTCCTCTTTGTCACCCACATATCTTAGATGCAAGATACAGAGAAATCAAGCTGGAACTGAGCTAGAAGTTTCCATAACCTCTGTTGCCTAGCTTTCATAGTGTGCGATGGTGCTATATAGGCTGCTTAGGGAGTATAGGCATCCTTTGGGTCTTGCCTATCTGTGAACCATAATACCAACCTAGGCAATATGTATCCAGTGGTACATACAGTGATGGCATGACTGTTATAGGGGTAACCAACCATTCCCTGACTGGATTTGAGGCCTAATCTAAGAGGAAATTCATGTCTTGTATTGTAAACATGGTCAAAATTATGACTTATGACTGATGACGTTTTAGAACAGAGGGGAGAACATGCTACTGTTGCTTAGCTAAATTGACTGTCCTCTAATCAAACTGTCCCCTAAATATGCAGGCTTATTCCTACAGACAAGGCTACTTTCATCCTTATTCAGAGAAGTCTCCTTTGCAATGAACAGTGGTGAATGCAGAGGCCCATGTCTATATAAGATGCTGAGAATAAAGGACAGTTGAGAGTTCAGTCTTAAATAAGATATTTTTTACTACTCACTTAAGGCTCAGTGAGCTATGCAGAAGAGGGGGCTAAATAATACAAAGATTAGAAAATCTAGAAGGGCTGAGAAATATCCTCTTCTACATATGACATAGCCATGGCCATCATGAACTCAAAGTAGTTCAATGAGGCAGCCCTCCTAACAATAAGCTATACATAATGAAGGGACAGATGGGATCCTGCCACTTACTGATGAACTACTAACAGATTCCAGATGGGTGGGAGACACAGTATCCAGTTATCTATAAACGAGTGATCCCACCAGTCTCTAATAGATAGTTCCAAATCCATGGTCACACAGATAGCCCTATGTATTAGTCAGGATCCTCCAAAGAAACCGAACTGGTAGAATGAATATATACATATAGATATTTATCAGCTTAGCTCACAGGATAGAGTCTGAGTAGTCCAACAATGGCTGCACCACACTGGAGAGGCTGAGAATCTGTAGTCGCTCAGTCCATGAGGCTGGATGTCTCCGTAATCCCAATCTGGTGCTGAAGCTCTGAAAAATTCCAGAAGATCAGCTAGTCTTTAGTCTACAGCAGCAAGATTAACACTACAGTGAGAGAGAAGACAAGCAGCAAGAAGCCAGGCTTTCTCCTCTGCCATGCCCATTTATATGGGCTGCCATCAACAGGTAACACCCACATTTAGGGTGTGTCTTCCAGCTTCAGATGATCCAATTAAGAAGATCTCTCTCATTTCAGTTAATCCCAGATCCAGTCAAGTTGACACCCAGGATTATCCATCACAAGTCCACCCCTTGTCAACTTGACACCCAATAGCATCTCTCTATGTCATACTTAATTTTCAAATGAAAACAATGTTGAGGTCATAATTTCACCTAACACGATATAACTATCCCATCACACGATGACCAATGCATCATATATTTTAGGTCTTCAAGGAATGCTTAGTCCTTTAGTGTCTCATAACCCAATATAATCATATAGGTTCACAACACTTAACTACTTAACAATTATCTCAATTACACATTCAAAAAAGAATAATTCAAGTATCTGCTTAACGTATGTGTATACATGCACAAGCCTATTCTTAACCAAATAGGACAAGAATACTCATGTCAATTACAATCCACATTTCTGCAACTGGTCACGTGGCCCAAGTTGGTATTTGTAACTACCTTCCTCTACTACCCATTCTGTATTTCCTCCACCATCAGCAAGCACCTCTGCAGGTCTTGGCTCTTTCCTTGGAGGAGTGACCCATACTTTCATCCCTGAAGGGTCTGGGCCATTTGTTGTCCCGTCTGGATTGGGTTGTTGCAGTTTCCCATTGACCTTAATCAAAGGACTGGTAACACCAAAAGTTTCCCTAAGGAATTTCCTGCCTTCCAGATAAAATCTTCATTACCTGCATTGTGGAGAACCAGCCCAATTTCCCCCTGGTAGTCTGGGTCAATCACCCCTCCTAATACTGTTATTCCTTTCTTAGCCTGCTGACTTAAGGGCATCAGAAGCCCATAGTGTCCCAGGCAGGGAATCATAGCTTCCAATTCAATGGAATGTTTGTTGTCTCTCATGACAGAAGCACTCCCTCCTCTGGGAACAAAACATCCAAGCCAGTAGAGTGCAAAGTTGAGGATACAGGAAGTAAAAATTTTCCTAGTGGGTCACCAGGGGTGATAGTGAATGGAATCATTCCCACTTCCATCCCTTGATTCCTGGACCCATGAATCCTGGCTACAGGAGAATCGGTACCATATACTGGATGCTAATTCAAAGCATTCACTGACTTCCAGACAACCCTGCCCCAGCCCTCCAGGCTATTGCCACTTAATTGGCACTCTGTGTCTTTAAGAGACCATTCCATTATTCTATCAAGCCAGCTGCTTCAGGATGGTGGGGAACATGGTAAGACCAGTGGATTCTATGACCATGGGCCCACTGTCACACGTCTTTGGCTGTGAAGTGAGTTCCCTGGTCAGAAGCAATGCTGTGCGGAATACCATGATGGTGGATAAGGCGTTCTGTAAAAGGAAAATCCATAACCAGAATAAGTGTGTATTCCTGTAAGGACAAAAACACTGTCCCGACTACTATCCTCAGGCCTCTTGGGGTAAGTCTATAGTGCAGCTCTCCGCGCCAGGATTCCCTAAGCCACATTCACCCTTCCATCCCCCCCCCTCGCCGTTCTATACTCCTAGTTTGGGCCCTGCGCCATTCCTAGTCTTGGGGCCCCAGACACCTGGGGAACCAATACTGCTTCCTGATCCTTCTCACCCAGAGCAACTCAGTCCCTTTCTTGGGCTCCAGGAGCACCACTTCTGGTCCTGGCCCCGCCCTCACCTCACTCTGCTTCACTGGGCCTGCACCACCGGCTAACTCTCCTAGCCTGCA
>NW_008360313.1:183342-184684 GCF_000622305.1 Nannospalax galili
GGCTTCGTTGGGGTTTCTTACCCACTTCTCCATGTCTATGCTGGGATTTTGTCTGGTTTGAGCTTGCATGGGACTTGTGCATGCTGTCATCATTGCTGTGAGTTCACATGAGTAACTAATCAGATGTCTGGAAATCTCTGTTTCCTTATGGTCATCCACCACCTTTGACTCTTAAAATCTTTTTTAAAATCTGAATTACTGTAATATTTTGCTTTGCATATTGTTGAAACTGTACCTTTAATTGTAAAAAAAAATTTAAAAAAAATGTAAAAAAAAAATAAGATGCACAACATGGGTATACTTACATGCATACAGCAAAAACACTGATGCACTAAATAGGTCAAAAAATTTAAAGAAAAATAAAAATAAATAAACCTTTGAAAAAAGAAAAAAAAAACAAACAAAAACGCTGTCCCCTCCAAGATGGAAGTGATCCAATGTAGTCCTGCCACCAGGTTGCAGGCTGGTCACCAGGGGGAACAGTGCCATATTGGGGGCTCAGTGTTGTTCTCTGTTGTTGGCAGATCTGGCACTCAGCTGCAGCTATAGCCAGGTCAGCTTTTGTGAGTGGGAGTCCATGCTGTTGAGCCCATGCATAACTTCCATCTCTGCCACCATGGCCACTTTGTTCATGGGTCCATTGAGCAATGACAGGGATAGTTGAAGAAAGAGGCTGACAGTCCACAGAGCGGGTCATCTGATCTTCTTGATTATTGAACTCATCTTCTGCTGAAGCCACTTTTTGATGAGCATTTACATGAGTCATAAGTATGTTCACATCCTTTGCCCATTTGGAGAGATCTGTCCACATACTTCTTCCCCAAATGTCTTTCTCACCAGTTTTCCAGTCATGCTCCTTCCAAGTCCCTGACCATGAAGCCAAACCATTGGCTACAGTATATAATTGTACTTCTGGCCATTTCTCCTTCCAAGCAAAATGCACAACCATGTGCACCGCCCGAAGTTCTGCCCACTGTGAAGGCTTTCCTTCCCTAGTGTCCTTCAAGGTTGTTCCAGAAATTGGCTGTAATGCTGCAGCTGCCCACTTCTGAGTGGTGCCTGCATAGTGTGCAGAACCATCTGTAAACCAAGTCTTGGTCTTTTCTTCCTCAGTCAACTGATTGTAGGGCACACCCCATGAAGCCATGGGTGCATGCTTGAGAAAAGAAGGCATTGTAACAGGAGTAGGAACCATAGGCATTTGAGTAACTTCTTCATGTAACTTGCTTGTGCTCTCTAGGCCTGCTTGGGCCCGATCACATATATACCATTTCCATTTGATAATGGATTGTTGCTGTGCATGTCCTACCTTATGGCTTGCAGGGGGTTTTAGATAACACCC
>NW_008360313.1:184810-187325 GCF_000622305.1 Nannospalax galili
TCAAAGGGAGAATAGTTGTCTGCAGATGAAGGCAAAGCCTTACTCAAGAATCCCAATGGCCTCCATTGCGATTCCCCTATGGGGGCCTGCCAGAGACTCCAAACAGCATCTTTATCTGCCACTGATACCTCAAGCACCATCAGGTCTGCTGGATCATATGGCCCAAGGGGCAGAGCAGCTTGTACACAGCCTGGACCTGTTGAAGGGCCCTTTCCTGTTCCAGGCCCCACTCAAAGGTAGCTGCCTTCAGAGTCACTTGATATATGGGTCATAGGAACATATTCGAATGAGGAATGTGCTGCCTCCAGAATCCAAACAGGCCCACCCAGCATTGTGCATCCTTCTTGGTGGAGGAAGGGGCCACATGCAACAACTTATTCTTCACCTTAGAAGGAATGTCTCTGCATGCTCCACACCACTGAACTAGAAATTTCACTGAGGTAGAAGGCCCTTGAATTTTGGTTGGATTTATTTCCCATCCTCTCATGCACATATGCTTAACCAACAAGTCCAGACTGTCTGCTACCTCCTGTTCACTGGATCCAATCAGCATAACATCATCAATATAGTGGACCAGTGTGATGTGATGTTTTGTGGAAGAGTCAGGCTATCAAGATCCTTTCAAACCAAATTATGGCACAATGCTGGAGAGTTAATATACTCTTGAGGCAGGACAGTAAAGGTGTACTGTGGGCCTTGCCAGCTGAAAGCAAATTGCTTTTGGTGGTCCTTATGAACTGGTATCAAGAAGAAAGCATTTGCCAAATCAATAGCTGCATACCAGGTACCAGGAGATGTACTAATCTGCTTGAGTAAGGAAACCACATCTGGTACAGCAGGTGCAATTGAAGTCACTATTTGATTAAGTTTTTGATAGTCAACTGTCATTCTCCATGACCCATCTGTCTTCTGCACAGGCCAAATAGGAGAGTTAAAGGGAGATGTGGTGGGAATCACCACCCCTGCATCTTCCAAATCCTTGATGGTAGCACTAATTTCTGCAATCCCTCCAGGGATGCGATACTGGTTTTGTTTAACTATTTTCCCTGGCAGAGGCAATTCCAGTGGTTTCCATTTGGCCTTTCCAACCATAATAGCCCTCACTCCACAGGTCACAGAACCAATGTGGGGATTCTACCAATTCCTAAGTATATCTATCCCAATTATATATTCTGGTACTGGGGAAATAACCACAGGATGAATTCGGGGACCAACTGGACCCACTGTCAGTCAAACTTCAGCCAAAACTCCATTGATCACCTGACCTCCATAAGCCCCTACTTTAACTGGAGGGCCACAATGCTTTTTAAGATCTCCTGGAATCAGTGTCAACTCAGAACCAGTATCCAATAGACCACAGAAAGTCTGATTATTTCCTTTCCCCCAATGTACAGTTACTCTAGTAAAAGGCTGCAGGTCCCTCTGGGGAAGGATGGGTGAGAGGCAAACAGCATAACTCTTTGGTACTGCAACAAGGTCCTTCCTCAAGGGTACCCAGCCTTCCCTTCATTCAAAGGGTTCTAGGTCTGTAAACTGTCTCAAGTCTGGAAATTGGTTGACTGAGCGAGATTCTCTATTGCTACCCATCCACTAATGACGTCTTGTCATTCGTCCTAGAACTTTTCTGCTTATACAGATCAAATAAAAACTTAGTAGGCTTCTTATGTATTTGGTCCCTGGAAACACCATGATTGATTAGCCTGTACCACAGGTCCATTTGAGTCATGCCATTGTAGGTATTGCTTTGCCTTTGCCACCCATTATGATAAGTATGCTCACATTGCCTTTGGTAATTCAATACTGCCACCTGACCCCTATTCCGAGGTCCTGTTACACCTATTATATTTACATTTAAGTTATGCAATTGAGCAGCAGCATCTCCAACTGTAAGATTCGGTATAAGGAAAAGAGGAAAAACAAAGCTCTTCAAACATTCTGGTGTCTCTCTCAGTACTTTCCATCTTATAAAATAAGTAAAAGGTGTTTAGTTTCATTCTTCTACAAGTGGAGATCCAGTTTTGCCAGCACGTTACACCTATACATTTAAGTTATGCAATTGAGCAGCAGCATCTCCAACTGTAAGATTCGGTATAAGGAAAAGAGGAAAAACAAAGCTCTTCAAACATTCTGGTGTCTCTCTCAGTACTTTCCATCTTATATCTTATAAAAAAGGCATGTCCTCTGGGCCCTCCCATTGTCGAGGATTTGCTGTTGCACTACGAATCCACTCGAGCATACCAATTTGCCTGAGTCTTACAATCCCTTCATCAACACTAAGCCAAGGGATATCAGGTATTTCCAGCTCTCTGTCAGTAGGCCATCTCTTGATAAATACCTCAGCCAACCAATCAAATAAACTTTTAACACCCTTTTTAACAGCACGAGCTTCCATACTAAACCTAGAATCTCCAGTCAGGGGGCCCATGTCAATAAACTCAGCCTGATCCAATTTTATTTTCCTTCCACCATTATCCCATACCCTTAAAATCCATTCCCAGACATATTCATTAGATTT
>NW_008360313.1:189568-204694 GCF_000622305.1 Nannospalax galili
GTGGAGATCTTTTTTAAACGTTGGAACCTCATTTAATTTTATGTCTTATAGAGTTTATAATGAGTAAAAGATTATATAAGGGTAATAATTCATCTGTAAACCTAGAAATGTACAGCCAATTTTGAAAGAGATGTACCCTAGCTCAGAAAAATGTTATTGAATAGGTTAATGCTGTTGTAATGAAATGCTTCTTTTAATTAAAAAAAAAAATCAGTAAAAGGCATGTCCCCTGGGCCCTCCCATTGCGTAGGATTTGGTGTTGCACTGCGAATCCACTCGAGCATACTAATTTGCCTGAGCCTTACAATCCCTTCATCAACACTCAGCCAAGGGATATCAGGTATCTCCAGAATTCTGTCAGTAGGCCATCTTTTGATAAATACATCAGCCAACCAATAAAATAAACTTTTGATACCTTTTTTTAACTGCACGAGCTTCCATATTAAACCCATAACGTCAGTGTCAATAAACTCAGCCAGATCCAATTTTATGTTCCTTCCACCATGATCCCATACCCTTAAAATCCATTCCCAGACATATTCATTAGACTTCTGCTTGAATGAATTAGCAAATTCATTAAGTTCTTTGATGGTGTAGCGCACCTCCTCACGGACCACACTTTCTATCTCTCCTCTAGGGGCCTGCTTAGCTTTGAGTCTGGTTATAGGTCTAGAGGCAACAAAACTGGGCTCTGGGGGACATCAGCTTCATCTTGATGAATGGGATTAGCTTCCTCAATGGGATTAGTTTCCTCAGGCAAGTGTGGGAAGGGTGGGTCTGCTGAGGGTGGGTAGATTAATTCATCAGGTGAATCAAATTCCTCAGAGTCTGAGGATTCAAAATCCTCAGCCTCCTCAGGGTTCTCCCACACATCTCCATCCCATGTATCAGGATTCCAACCTTTCCCTTCCAATGCCCTCACCTTTAATGCTGACACCCTTCGAGGCTGGGAATTAAATTTACGTTGTAGGTCAGCCAAACATATAATAAGGGCTCCAGCTTGATTTTCTGCAGCTTTAGCTATCTGGCTGCTGGAGAGAAGATTCTCTTCCAGGACACACTTGGAAACTTTTAAACTGTTGATTCGAATCTAGAGCTTGTTAATTTTATCATTAAGCTCATCGTTTATCTTCATCACTTTGTCCAGAGATGCTAGAAGTAACCAGCCAGCATCATTAGTTTTCTTATTTTTCCACAAATTGTCAAATGTTTTATGTATAGAGTCACTAAATTCCTTGCTCTTCACAAGAGGTGAGTTAGGAGATTCAAATGTGTCTCTCTCCATAGTTGTTTCAAATAGTCTACACCACGGATTTTCAGTACTCTCCATGCTATCTGAAGACTCTGCTTCAGAGAGCCTGCTACAAATACCAATAAGCCCATTAAAGAAATTCATCCTTTCAATTCTCTTTCTCTAGAACCACTCCTGGTACTACAATCTGTATTAGTCAGGGTTCTCTAAAGAAACAGAACCAGTAGAATGAATATATATGTATAGAGACTTATCAGCTTAGCTCACAGGATAGAGTCAGAGTAGTCCAACAATGGCTGCACCACACTGGAGAGACTGAAGTCCATAGTCACTCAGTCCATGAGGCTGGATGTCTCAGTGATCCCAATCTGGCGCTGAAGGTCTGACAAATTCCAAAAGATCAGCTAGTCTTCAGTCCACAGCAGCAAGACGAACTCACCAGCGAGAGAGAAGGCAAGCAGCAAGAAGCCAGGCATTGTCCTCTGCCATGGCCTTTTATATGGGCTGCCATCAGAAGGTAACACCCACATTTAGGGTATGTCTTCAGCTTCAGGTGATCCAATCAAGAAGATCTCTTATTTCAGTTAATCCTAGATCCAGTCAAGTTGACACCCAGGATTAGCCATCACACCCTAGTTAAACTATTTGGCATAAGAAAACATGAATATGAGATTTGTAGAAAAGAAGGAAAGTGACAGTGGTGGGAGAAAGGAGAGAGAGAGTGTGTTGGGGTGACAATAACCCAAATGATTATATACATGTATGAAATTGTAAAAGAATAAAATTTATTTTTAAATGAATGACTATAAATAAACAAAAAATGCACATACAACTCTGCATGCCACTTATGAAACACACTTTAACTATACAAAAGATGAATAGTAAAGAGATACAGTGATATATACCGTTCAACACCTAAATAAAGCTGGTATATGTAGCTATGTTCATATACAAATACAACTTTGAGGTGAGGATTACAATAGGTTCAGAGACACATTTTGTATTAAGATACCAGGAATATATAACAATCCTAAATTTCAATTCACTTAACAGCATAATACACACATAATCATACATAATCAAAATCTTACAGATTTATTCTCTAGAACTATGAGAACTACTCTTCAGGGAGAAGGCTTCCAGGTCAGTTCCTGCTCCACTACCCCAAGTCCTGTGTCTGAAGTCTATCCTGTCTTCAGCTGTAGGGTCTTATCTTCAAACTCTGGAAGACAACCAAGGGCTCAGGCAGTAGCCTGTGTTCTTTTGGGAGCCTTGGACTACTCTGGCCAAGGACTGGAAGGGAGGTCTCTCCTACCTGGCACCGTGCTCCTTGCCATACAGACCTCAGGTATACACCTGCACCATATGTGTATTTCTCAGGGGGTTCCCTTAGCCAACGCATTTCCCTCTGACTTCCCAGCCCAAGCACCATTCATCTCTCCTCTCCTTCCCATGTCCGATTTGACCTCCTCCTTCCTCAGCCCGAGCACTGCCATTCTCCATCCCCCCACAATACCAGCCTCCCACCATCCCTCCTTTCCTGAGTTTACTTCTCTCCTACCCGATGGTCCCCTGCATGTCCTTCCCTCCTCCCTTCCCAACTGAACACCCTCACTTTCCCCACCTCCCCAGTGGTAACATCTATTCACTACTATCTTCCTCTTTGGGGCTCTTTCTTTCCCTTTTGCTTCATGTTTCCTTTCGATTTTCCTGGCTCCTGCTATTACATCAGAGTATATACTCGCATATAAGGGATTTGTGCAACAATCTGCAAATTATGCTGCTTGCTTTTCTGAGCCTATTACTTCGCTTAGTGTAACAGTTTCTAGTTCCACGCATTTCCTCCAAATTTCATATTTTCTTACTGCTGAGTAGAACGCCATTGTGTAAATGTGCCACACTTTCAGGATCCATTCATTTGTTGAAGGACACTAAGGTTGCTTCCATTTCTTAGCTAGTGTGAAGAGTAGCAACAAACATGGATGTACAGGTATCTCTACAGTAGGTCGAGTCCTTGGGTATATGCCAAGGAGTGAAGGACATCTGGGTACCAATACTTGACAGGATAGGATTTAACACATATGACAGAATGCATGAAGTCTGGTGTTGGGGGGCTATGGGGAGCATGGATGAAAGAGGGTGTCTAAATTTGATTAAGAACTAGTGTATGAAATGCACACAACTTCAATAAAATATATTTTTAAAAATCTTACAGAATTAAAAATGAAATAAATTCATTTACAAACAATTAGAGAATTTTCCATAGTTGTCTGAATATCAGATACAACAAGATTAAAGTTTAGAGATTTGTGAAATACAGTAAGCTCAACTGGAAATATTATAAAACTCACATCTTCATTTTTATTACATTTAAAACAATGTTCTGTGAATGCCAAATTTAGAGCATTCGTGAAGGTTTTTCTCAAATGGAATTTGTCTTGGAAATTGCCATGCTATTGCTTCTAAATATAAAATAAACTCCTTACACTAACTTAGCAGAACCTCAGTGCTTTCTACATTTCTACTGGTGCCCTCTAGGATTCCTGTACACTTCACTTCCCATAATTGAATTACATGTTTATCAAGCATAAGCTGGTTTTGTATTTTAAAAAACATGCTTGTACCTGTTAGCTATTTATTTGTCTACAGGGTTTAGGTAAGTAGTGCATGTATTAACTGCCTGACACTATAACAAACACTTGAGATAATCAACAGATAAAGAGAAAATTTAATTTTAGTTCAAAATGTTGGAAATTTAAATCAATGATGGTTTGGACTTAGTACCTTTGGACATCATAGTAGGAACACATGGTGAAGCTAAATTTCTCACCTTATGATAAGAGAATGAAAATAAGAAGATGAGTAGTCTGGGTTTTCCTATTCCTCTCTGCAGACACACCTCGGTGGCTTAAAGACTCCTCACTGGGTCTTACCTCAAATAGATTCCATAACCTCCCAGTAATCCCTACCTGGGACCAAGACTAACACATGAGCCTTTGAGGGCATTCCAGGTCCAAACCACAGCATTATGTAAAATGGTTAAAAGATCTACTATGGAAATCAACAGCTTCTAAATGGTATTGCATATACTTAGTAATTATAACTAACTAAATCCATTTTAAATTAGAAGTGTTATGATTAAAGAAACTGAAAATAGTCATGTGGTTATGAAATTGTACCAGTGAGCCTATTCACAATATATTTACATTCCTTCTCCATATGTAAGTGAAAAATTGTAGATAACCCTGCATGTGGTTTGTGGTTATCTGTAATAAGAGACAAAATTTGATATTTCAATTTGTGACTATGAAACTAATTCAAAAGCTAAGCCATGTTTTCCATAAAATATTGGAAAATGAAGAAAGTATAATGTTTTAATTTGAATAAAATGCGTTCATTACTTTGCTAGGTTTATCATATTAAAGTACCTTAGATGTATCAGCTTACAACAGAAACATTGTAAATATGGAGGGTAGACATTCAAGATCAAGGTGTTGGCAAGATTAGGTTCTTTGAGGCCTCTCTTTGGCAAATGCATGGCCATCTTCTCCTTGCACATTCCTTTGATCATTTGACTGTGTGTGTGTGTGTGTGTGTGTGTGTGTGTGTGTGTGTGTGTGTGTATCCCCTAATCTCTTCTTATATGAACACCAGTTATATTGGATTAGGGCCCAACCTAATGATCTTATTTTAACATGATAACCTGTTTAACAACTCATCTTTAATACAATCATGCTCTGAGTGTCCTTGGCATTAAGATTTCAGCATACAAATTTGGGAATGGGCATAATTTAGCCAGTAATAATGAATGTCCTAGGTGTGATTTTATCATTCCATGCTTTTTTCCAACTTTTTTTATTAGCCAGCCTAATAATCAGTCTACTGAGACCTACAATTAATGGGGTGAGCTCTGCAGCCCAAATGTCAGTTCTTCCACTTAATATTGTGTTCTTTGGGAAATGAGCTTCCTCCTTTGCCTGGGTTGCCTCATCTGCAAAATGTGGACAGTAATAACACCTACCTCGTCAAATAGCTCCTGAGAGAGAAATGAACAAACACATGTGAGGCATTTAAAATGGTGCCTGGCATATAGACAGCGTACAGTCAGTGAAAAGTATAATTTTGCATTTCAAACATGTTAATTACAAGCATTTTGAAAGAGTCTGCTCATAATGTATCAGGATTCCCTGGGGAGCCCATACTGAATTTCATGATTTAATAGTTTGTGGGGATTGAGGGGTTTGCAATTTCTGTAAGTATTGTGAATTGAGATGTGCAGTCTTTTACTTAGGAGGCTCGGAGAAGAGCTATGTGGAAGAAGAAAAATCAAAGTGGTGAACACAGTCGACGATGGAATGATATCTTCCATTCCACTTGGTCTGATGAACTGTTTGTAAATTTTTGTAGTACGTATCATAGACGAAAACTGTAGGATCGATTTCCCAGACAGCTTTGCAAGACCTCTGGGCACAAGCATTACTTCCATAGATTCTGGCAACAAAACTCAACTTAGAATAGGACAGAACTCTCCCTGTCCTTGAGCTCACAATCTAGATCTCATGCTCTGAGGCTGAAAATTTCCATATAAGAGACTTCTTTGCATGGTAGGACTGAGCATTTGCAGGGTATGCAACTGCAAAATGCCTTGAAAGGAAGCTGTCCAAGAAACATGTAACTCCACTCATTCCTTAGATGTGTAAAAGCCTGTCTTGAGATCTTATAGAAAAAGCTGGGGGAAATTGAGAGGTTAAGAAATCTAGTGTCAGAATGATGAGACAAATTCTTGAAAATTGAGATTTTTGAATGCCAATTACCTTATTTACAGCTATTGTCATCTGAGTTTCAAGATCCTTTTCATGGTTGGGTATGATGGCACATACCTGTATTCCAGCTTCGGGAGGTTTAGAGATTAAAGGGTAGCAAAGCTATATAGTAAGCTACACACACACACACACACACACACACACACACACTCAGAGATAGAGACAGATAGAGAGAGAAGAGAGATTCTCTAATGACACAACTGAAAACATTTTGAAGGGAGAAATATAATTAAATCATATAAGAATCATCTTTAAAATGTATAGTTTTACTAATAATCAAAGCATCTAACAAAGGGTCAGGTGGGTCAGCTAGCAGGCCAGGAGTAGTAGTTCTCATTTCCCGATTTCCCTTTAAATGTCTGTAGCTAATAATCTGAGTTTTTGCAGTCATACAGCAGTTGAAATGACTGTTCCCCTCTTTATTTTCTTCCCAAGCAATTAATTACATTAGTGATGATTATGTTATTCTTAGTATAAATTAATGTTTGGGGCTGGGGATGTACCTGCATGGTAGAATGTATGTTTGCTTAGCAAGTGTAAGGCCCTGGGTTCTGTCTCTAGCACATAGAAGAAACGAAATTGCTGAGGCTGGAGCCTTTATGCATAGTGATAGGAGAACTGGAGGAGTAATTTGAGCTATACTTTCAAATTAATTTTTGGACATTTAGACTAGCACACCACTTCAATTGGTGAGAACAGTATATTTCAAGATATTTATTGTCTTATTTATGTAACAATAAAAGTAAATCAAAATTCATTTAGTGAATATTGTGATTAAAATTAATACCATCAGAACTATACCAGAATGCAGAAATATTGATAGTGTAGTGGTATATGAGAAAAGTGGTATAAGGTTGTAACTTTGGTTTAATTTTATTTTTTAATCTTTGTGTGAATGATGTGTGTGTGTGTGTGTGTGTGTGTGTGTGTGTGAGTGTGTGTTGTGTCTGTATGTGTGCCTGTAAGTGTCCGTGTGGGTTTGGGTGTGCTAGAGTGCACATGTGGAGCTCAGAGGACAGCCTCAAGTGTTGGCCCTTGTCTTCTACCTTGTATAAGACCAAGACTCTTCATTGTCTGCTGATAGATACATCAGGCCAGCTGGCCCACGAGCTTCTGGGTACTTTTCTTTCTCCACCCCTCATTACCTTGTAGGAACACTGGGATTAACAGTCACACATATTACTTTGTTTGATT
Source organism: Nannospalax galili (assembly GCF_000622305.1). Lineage (NCBI taxonomy): Eukaryota > Metazoa > Chordata > Mammalia > Rodentia > Spalacidae > Nannospalax > Nannospalax galili. Next base: position 196,838 of record NW_008360313.1, read on the forward strand.
TTTACATTGGTTCTGGGGATTGAAAGCCAGGTCCTTATTCTTCATGGCAAGCATTTTACCCATTGGGTCATCTCCCTGACTCTGATTATTATTTTTAACTCATTACATGTATTAGTAACTTCAGGAGAATGCAATGGGAGATGAAAATTGCATTCATATGCCTTTGTTTTCATTTAAATTAAATTCATTTTTAAAAATGATGCACACCTTCATAATAAAAATTTCTGAAAAAGCTAAAAATAGACATAAAATAACCTCCATATAATAAAAGCACTATACAACAAACCTCTGTCTGACATTGTACTAGGTGGAGAAAAACTAAGAGCATTTCCTCTGAAATTTGAAAAAAACAAGGGTGCCAGTCTTATTCGTTATAGTGCTTGAAGTTTTACCTAGAACAATAAAACAAGAGAAAGATATAAAAGGAATAAAAATTGCAAAATTAAGATAGTAAACTATCCTTATTTGGAGATGACATGATTCTGTACGTAAAAGACCCCTTGTACATCATCAGAGAAGTTTTAGCTTTGATAAACACTTTGCAGTAAAATTGAAGTATATAAAATTAACATACAAAACTCATTAGCTTCTATACATACCAATAATGAACTTGTTGAGAAAGAAATTAGAAAAAATCCCATTCAGGATAACTTCAAAAAATGTCTAGGAATAAATCTAACCAAGGAAGATGAAAGCCCTTGGACACTGAAAAAAGAAATTGAAGAAGACACTAGATGATGGAATAAATATTGTGATAATGACTATATTACCAAAAAGTAATCTACACATTCAATGGAATCCCCACCAAAATGTCAATGGCATTCTCTCACAGAACTACAAAAAGATCCTAAAATTCATATGGAAAACCATAGATAACCAAAGCAATTCTAAGCAAAAAGAACACAGCTAGAATTTCAAACTATACTACAGACCCACAGTGACAAAACAGCATGGTACTGACACAACAGACATTCAAATTGCTACATAAAACATAGAATTTATACATAGTAACAGGATAATGTGATGTTTTGACACATGTGAGCATCTTATAATGTTTAAATCAGGCTTAGCATATGTGTCTCCTCAGACATTTACAATTTCTTCATGAAACTTTCAAATGCTATTCTTGTCTTGAAATGCACAATTATTGTAACAATAATAGTTTTGCTATGCAGTGGCACACTGGGTCTTCTACGTAACTGTAATGGTTACATTTCATCTTAAATTTTTTTTGAAAAATAAAGAAGGAAAGCTAGAGAGATGCCTCAGGATGTAAAACTCTACTGTTCTTGCAGAGCAGTTAGATTCCCAGCACCCACATCAGGAAGGTCATAACCACTTGTAACTCCAACTTCATGGTGTCTATTGCCCTTTTCTGGCCTCCATGGGCAACTGCATTCACATGCACATACACTCACACAGGTAGGGGCATGGATCGGGGAGGGGGTCTAAATTTGATTGAGACAAAGCTCATATATATATATAATCTTAAAAATAATGTTCTTGGAAAACACGGTCCGTAGAAAGGAAGGTCTCTGCAGTTGATGCTGGGATATGTGGAGCAGCATCCACACTTGCATCTTCAAGATAATTTTCCTAGACATTAGGAGTGCTGCCAGCTGAAAGCCTTTCCTATCAGTCAGGCTTTCCTTGGAATTACCTAACCTGTTGTCACATATTGTTACGATTCAGCTGGCTGAGTTCCTTAGGCACTACCTGGATAGAAACCATGGCTAGGCAAGAAGAAGGTCTTGGAGCGCCGTTCTTTAGCAGCTTTTGTATCCCTTGGCATTTGACAGTGATGAGCTGCAGCAGAAGGCAGGCAGGAGCAGCAGCAGGTAGTATAGGTCTCAGGTGGCAGACCCTTAGTGCTACAGTGTCACAGCTCTTGCATAGGGCATAGGAAGTTGATATTCCTTAACTTTTGGCAGTAGCTGGCTTGCAGCTTCCACCAGGGCCTAGAAACTGAGTTTCAGGCCCCCAGCTCTTGACAGAAGCCAGTGTTATATGGCATGCATCTGGTAGTCAAAAGACAACCTCATGGAGTTGATGTTTCTCTTTCCACGTTGTAAGTCCCAGGAATCAAACTCAATTTATCAGGCTTGGTAGTAGGTGCCTTTACCTACTGAACCATCTTGCCTACTCTTCTTTGGATCTGGACTGCCTTCTTCTTTTCTTCATACTTCACTCTGTCCTCTCTACTTCTCTCTTTGTTTCAGCAGTGGCTACTATCTCAATTCTCTCCATCTTCTCAGCTGCCTCTTTGGCTGTTCATCAGCCAGGTGCCTTTCGACTTCTTTGTCTTCTCAGCTCAGACTGGGCTACTAATAGTAGGCAAGAAAAGACTGCTTGAGGGAAGCCTTTTATTAAACCTAATATTGTAACACCAGAGGAAGCAGCAAGGAGGGTTTCTCCTAGCCAACTTGCCAAGTGAGCAAAGTATCCTCTTATGCTGCCAGGGAAGGGGTGTTTGCACCAATCACAGTAAGCTTTTCGTAGAAACACAGGTTTGTTTTTACACCAATCACAGCATTGTTTCTTTTGCAACAAGCCATACCAGTCCCTCCCTAGGCCACACTATGGGATGCCTAGGTGGAAATGGTTGTGGGGCCATCTAAAATTCATTGAGGCTTGTAATCGAAAAAAGGATTGATATAAGCTTTTATAAACAACCCTGCCTGGAGCTGCACCTGCAGGAACCAGGGTAAGAGTTGCAGTCATTGTGTAGTTTTCTCAAGGCATGCATGGCGTGTTCAAAGAGTAGTCTAGCTCCCTGTTTGACAGTCCTTTTGCTTAAGGCAGATATAGCAGCAAAGGAGAGTCTTACACCTGCCATTTAGGGGTTCAGATTGCTCCATCCCTCAACATCTTTGCTTATTTACATGAAAATGGTCATTACAGGAGGTGTTTATAAGAACTTAAAGACAGCTGAATCGTAACAATATGTGACAACAGGTTAGGTAATTCCAAGGAAAGCCTGACTGATAGGAAAGGCTTTCAGCTGGCAGCACTCCTAATGTCCAGGAAAATTATCTTGAAGATGCAAGTGTGGATGCTGCTCCACATATCCCAGCATCAACTGCAGAGACCTTCCTTTCTACGGACCGTGTTTTCCAAGAACATTATTTTTAAGATTATACATATGAGCTTTTCCTCAATCAAATTTAGACTCCCTCCCCCATCCATGCCCCCATCTGTGTGAGTGTATGTGCATATGAATGCAGTTGCCCATGGAGGCCAGAAAAGGGCAATAGACATCATTACATGTGCATGTTTACTTTTAGAATATTGTTGTATAATGAGTTCTGTAACCAATAATAAATGGAGGGGAAAATACTCAGGAAGGAGTTTTGTTTCCATTATGGGGAGAATATAATCTTCTGTAACTAGCATTTAATCATTACTTCTACTCATGAAAACTATTAGCCATGAATATTTTTCTTAATGAAGCGTTGCTTTCATTAATCTTGAGTAATAAAAAACAATGTCACCCCTTGTAGGCAGTAACTTAGACCTCCAGAGAGTTTTGATAATGGATCACTATTTGATAAATGGGGTGATTATACTATATTACATCTTTTTCAGGGTTCATAGACCTACAGACCAGCAATGCAAGTAGGGATAAACATTAAACTTTCTTACAGATTCATTCTCTTCTTCCGTATTCACCCAACTTTGTGTCCTCATTTTTAAATATTTTATTATTTTTATTTTTTATATATGAGTGTAATGCCTGCATGTACATAAGTGTGCCTATGTCATGCAATGCCCATGAGGTCGGAAGTCAGAAAAGGGCACCAGAATCCCTGTAACTGGAGTTATGGACAGTTGTTAACTACCATGTGGGTGCTGGGAACCGAACCTGGATCCTCTGCAAGAGCAGCCAGTGCTCTTAACTGCTGAGGCATCTCTCCAGACCCTGTGTTCTCTCTCATTAAAAAAAAAGACAAAACAAAACCCTTTGAGTCAGTTTCTGCAACCCATTTATCTTAGGTGTGAGGCCATCTGCTGGAGTGTGATCAACCTACTGGGATGGCACATTCTTTAAGTAAACTATTTCTCAGCAGCTGTTAATTGCCAATAGCTCTTCAGCTATGGGTGGGGCTCTTGGCCCACCTCTTCCCTCCATGCTTGGATTTTGTCTGGTTCGAGCTTGCACAGGCCTTGTGTGTGTTCTCACAACCATGGTGAGTTCATATGTGCAACTACCCTGTTGTGCCTGAAAAGCACTATATCCTTGTAGTTAGCCACTTCCTCTTCCTCTAACAGCCTTTACTTCCTGTGGTGGTTTGAATGAGAATGTACCCCAATAAGTTCCAAGTATTTGGACACTTGGTCCCCACTTCGTGGCACTGTTTGGGAAGGATCATGGAACCTTTAGGAGGTGCGGCCATGGTGGAAGAAACACATCACTAGGGGTGTGCTTTAAGAGTATACAGCTGTGCCCACCACTAGTCTGGCTTTCCCTGTTTCCTGTGCCTGCTTGAAGATGTGAATGTTCAGCTTTCTGTTCAGGCCATCTCTGCCACCTTATCCCTCTGGAACTGTAAGTCAAATAGCCTCTTCTGTAAGTTGCTTCAGTCATGGTGTTTTATCACAACAATAGGAAAAGTAACTAATGCACTCTTCTTCTTTGGTGAAGATTACCGAGCCTTAGGAAGAAGGTATAATAAAACGGTTCCATTTAGGCATTAGCATTCTGTGGTCTCTTGTTCTCTGCATCTTGACTAGCTGTGGGTCTTTGTGTTAATCACCATGCAATACCAAAAAGAAGCTTCTCTGATGAGGTTTGAGTTCCAGGCCAGAACCAAAAAACTTAGGGTGGAAACTTGAAGGGGATGTTGCCTCTGTGTTATCTGTCTCCCCTGTCCTTCCTGTGTCCTGTGTGTCTGTTCCGCATGACTTCCAGCACGTTAACAAATTGTAGTTCTTTCTGGAACCATCATGATAATCTCTGTCAGCAAAATGATCACATCTTCCTTAGTAGACTTGAATTCCAGAGACTAGAGACTCCCTTAGCTCATAAACCTTAAGAAATGTTTTTGCCTTCAAAATGAAGATGGTGTCTCAGAAGTAAGGCATGTAATATGTCCAGCATGACTCATTTGGACAAAGGTTTGTGTGAATGAACTCACTTCTTGGACAACTGTGTTCTGCATTTTGTTCTTCATTCTGCATTTTCCCAGTTTGGACTGTTTCCCACAATTCAACAAATGCACATTATTAGTGGACTGTGAAGGTTACTATTTTCCTTGAAATATCAACCTTTTTATTCTTCCTTCCCTGTTAAAAACTGACCCTGGTGACCAGATAAAACAGTGGTTATTTAAGGTCTACACAATCATAATATTTCATCTCATCAGTTAAAGTGATTGGATCAAAGATGGATCTGTGGCATAAGAAATGTCCATCACAGTTCTCCCTTTGGGCTAATATATTCCTTAGGTTTCCAAGACAGGAGAATATGAACCTGGGTCTGGTAGCAGACAGGTGGAGATAATGTGCTTTCTGAAAGAAACAAAGGGGAGACACTTGACAGATGGACACAGAAGGAATCTTGTGGCACTGGATCTTGAAGTAAAGGCCCCAAGGCTCTGATTTTTATGTCTTTTTCAGTTTTACAAATTGCTCACATATTGTGAATGAAGAAATTCCTTTTTATACAAGCCACTTCTAATTGATCTAATTGATCACTAGTGAAAAATATTTATGAATAAAAAGATATAGTAAAAAACAGCAGGAAGGATAATAACCATTAATTGGCCTTAATTTGATACAATTTATTTCCAACATCTTATTCAGCATCTCTCTTTGTGTAGGTCCTTAGCAATTGAACAATAAGTACCAGATGTGAATACAACATTTACTAAGTGACCTAGGCACTGTGTATAGAATATTTCTGGGAAAAATTTTTCTCAGAATTCAATGTGCTCATTGATGTAAAGAAGATAGTCACACATGCTGAGTACTGTGCTGAGTAGGAGAAATTTATTTGGTTTAAAAGTAGTCTCAGAACTGAAGCTTCTAATAGATAGGAATATAAGTTATATATAAGATAATAACACATATTACATTCATTATTGGTTAAAAGCAATGCTCTATAAGTTATGTATGAGTAAACTGATAACGAAGAGGGAATGGTCATAATGAACTATGAAAATTAGAGATATGGAGCTGTGCAAGGTGATGGACTCAGCTGTATAGAAAGAAGAGGGAAAGCCTTTCAGAGCAGAGAGGATGGAGGACAGAATGACTGGAAAGAAAGAGTGTAGGTCTGTGTACCTAGTAAGGAAGCTTTATGAAGAAGGGGACATTTATCCAGTCTCATTACCCTCTGGATCCTGCCTGTCTCTTTGCTGACCATCCAGTCCAGTTGACCTTTCTTGAGAAATTTTTATCAGAAGGAAAGAAGATAGCTAAGTATCCCATCTGTAGCTCTCCTTGATACATGGTCCCCTAAAAGCATTTTGCATGTTCCTATTTCTATGGCATCCATGAACTTTCCTTCTGATCCTTCATCAAAATTAGGAGGCCATCTGCTCTGTGCTCAGTTTGCTCCATGAATGGAATTAAGGCATATGTTATGTGGCTCCATTCCAGCTTCCCCTTCCTCACAGCTGCTCTGCCCCTTTGAACAGCCCATGGGGCGCAACTGACATCTCACCTTACTGCAAGGTGCATGGCCCCTTTGCTTCCAGTCCTACTTTACTTTGAAAAAATACCTGTACCTCACGCTGTTTAGGTGTTATTTTAGAAACCCACCCATACACTAAACCACTCACTGGTTAGCCTTCTTTGGCAATAACACATTTACCAATGAAAGGTTTTAATGTAAATCCAGCATTTCAACCAATTCTTCTATTACAGGAAGAATAACAACTTTCAATTTATGTATCCTAAACCCTTTGAAGTGTATTACTGGCCTTTGCTAACCAATCTACTTTATATCCTTGAGGCCTCATCTCACAGGAGAGGGTTGAAAACTGCAAAAATGTTGAAACTACAGAGTATAAAATGAATGAGAATCCCAGTGAACTGCGAGTGAGCTAACTGAACAAGAAAGGTACAACACCCTTACAAAACTCCGCATATATGCATGCACACATTTGTGTGTGTGAGCATCTAATTAAAAATGCTTTTTATCCCCAAACCAGAGAATCAGAGACAGACAGGTGAGTAGGATGTAAACATTTATTTTATATTTTGTATAGAAAAAAATCACAATATCCCAAGATTTTTTTTTAACTTTAAAAAATTTTTTTTAACTTTTACAAAAACTTTATTGAGAATTTCATGCATGCATATAAGGTGTTTTGATCAAATCAATGCCCACTCCCTCTCTTCCAACAGCTCCCATATCTCCCCATCACTTTTTTTCTTTTTCTTTTTTTTATTCTTTCATTTATTTATTTTTATGGGGCTTTTTTTTTACTCTAACAATTCCCCCCCTGAAGAGGTGACCCTAAAATCTTTTAAGAAGTAGATACAAAATCCCAAATACTTTTGACATTTTTGACCTTTGGAACATGGTATGTTACTAACAGTCTCAAGGACATTTTGCCTTTTAGCCAAGAAACCTGCTACTTTTCTTTGGGGTCTTTTTACCCTAACTACCTAGCCAATTCCTACCTCCTATTCTTATCACATCGTCCTCTGAAGGGGTTACCCAAATTGCCAATAGGGAATAGGGACACAGACCACTCTGGCTTCTTCCATGCTGAACAAGGACGTAGGGTGAGGCAATTGGAGTACCTCTTCAGTGTGCCTATCTAAAAGACTCCCCAAATGCATAACACTTATCTCTAAGGGGAAAAGAAAGTCCTTGAGTTGTGAATAGGAGATGTGAAGGAGAAGTAA
>NW_008360313.1:204925-213331 GCF_000622305.1 Nannospalax galili
GGGCTTCGAGATAACTTAGGGGTTGCTGAGGTGTATGTACGACCTGAGGGTATGCACTGGATAGCCTTTACCCAGCATGGATCATGCCTTCTCTTCCTAGCCTTCCACAGATTGTGTACTTTAGCCCTCCCCAAATCCAGGAGGCCATGTGTGATTAGGGTCAAATTACATACAGTTGCCTGGGAAGAGTGGCTGGAATATTCCAAGATTTTATGTGTTCTAGATATTGTGAAACTGGGTAAGAGTTTAATATCTGTGATCCTCAGTTGACTAATCTAGTAGTAATATATAGAGACACAGGAGTTTTTATTAGGTACTAAATGATGCTTATCTAGTATGTATTAGGCACTTAAGGCTGTTGCAGTACTTAGCATATAATATGAACTCAATAATTATCCTGAAAATAGTTGTCTCCTGAAATATTTTGGTCCAATTTGGTAACTTTTATGTTCTATGCAAAGTATGTATCTGCCATAATTTCTAATGATGACTGCATAACTTTTTGATTAACATAAGATGAAAAATTTGTGAAAAATAAAAGCTGGACAATGGAAATGCTCTTAATACACAGCTAACTAGCACTGATAAGATCTTTAAGACCTTAGCTCACAACGGTCATTGAATTTTAGGACTTTAAACAAAAGGGAAGTTCTTGAGAATAATTGGAAATGGAAATAGGAATGAGAAGCTAATGTTTAAACAATAATCAGTGTAGGCATGGAAAAAGTAAACAATTGAAAGTGCTAAATGATTTTTAAAATAGCTTTACTGAGTTATAATTGACACATACTAGATTAGGTGTCTCTTGATGTATAATTTGATATATTTGGGTATATTTACATATGTGAATGAAACCATTAACATAGTCAAGAGAATGAGCATGGTAGTCATCACAAGCATCCTCTTAATGCTCTTTGGTCTCTTCCCACTTTCCTCTCTTTGCAGTCACTGATCTTTTCTCATTACTATATGTTAGTTTGTATTTTAAAAGTTTTATGTCAATAGAATTATACAGTATCTGCCCCTCTGAGTTTTCTTCTCTCATTAAGTGTACACACACACACACACACACACACACACACACACACACACATCAAATTCTATTCACTTTTATTCTGAGTGCTATTCCCTTGTATGGCTAAAAAAGGCTATCTTTTCACCTCTTGATGGGCTTTATTAGGTTGATGAACATTAGATTGCTTCCTGGTCTTGGCTATCAAGAACAAAGCTGTTATGTGTAAAGGTTCCACTGTAGGGCTGGGCATCTCTCAGACATATATTCTCTGTGTGTGACCAGTTGTAGAACTCTATCATAACTGCCATCTATTGCAAAAAGAAGCCTCTTTGATTACCAGCATATAGTATACTTGTCTGTAAATGTAAGATCCATATTTAACATGCTGTAAGAAATTTCATTTGGCTAGAGACATGACAGAAGTAGGGTCTCCTCTAGGATCTATGGATTCTTCAGCCATGTGTATTTGGTTATGTTTACAGTGCCACCCATGTGTTCCCTTCCATTGAGAGGGTTTTAAGTCCAATTAGATAATTATTGATTACCCCTAGATAAAAGTGGCCCTACTTCACCAATAGAGATAGTTTGCCATGCCAGTCATTGTGCTTATTAGGCTTTACAGCAGAGTTGGACCATTGATTGCTTTTCTCCCTTAGCAGCTTTCACAGAATCCTCTAGAACTATGAGAGCTAGTCTTTATGGAGAAGGCTTCCAGGCAGTTCCAGCTCCATTGCTCCAAGTTCTTGTGTCTAAATATGTTCTATCTTCAGCAATAGGTTTTTACCTTCAAGTTCTGGGAGATAATTAAGGGCAATAGTAATAGTCTGTGTTGTTTGGGGAGTCTCCTGGACTACCCTGAACAGCAACTCAATGGGAGGTTTCTCCTATCTGGCACTGTTTCTTGTTATATACCCTTCAGGTATACATATGTACTCATATTCAGATATCGTATGATTATTTTTGGAGAGGGTGAGTTAATACATTTGCTTCTGGTTTTTTATGCCACTTAAGCCCTATTTATTTCTTCTCTGTCTTTACCTGTATAACCTCCTTCCTCCCTCCCCAGTTTAAGTACCCCCATTTTCCCCTTAATAATACCTGTCTCCTATTATCCCCTCTCTTGAGTTCCTTCTTCAGTTTTACCTCTATGGTTCCTTGTATGTCCTTTGTGGAACCTCTATACCTAATGCTCATGGAAAACAGCAGAACAAGGGGTAGAGAGAATACTAATACATCCTTCAACTTTCAACAGTGAAACCTGCTCGTAAAGCAGAATGTGATTTCTCTCTCTCCTGCACTCACATCATGTGGCGTCTTCAGCAATAAGGTTTTACTGTCCACTTCCAGTGTACAACCAACATTATTGCAATGGCCTTTATTCCTTGGGAGATTTCTAGGGTCCCTCTGGCCAACAGCTCATGGGGGCAACCCACCTCTGGTACTGGGATTTTCATTTAATAACCATACGGCTTCTAGTGGGTGTTTTTTTCTATCCCAGTAGTGTTCCTTCTGTGCTTAAGGCTTTTTATTTTTCATTTTTTACTGTGCGTTGGGAGAATTTTTTCCCCTTTATTCCCATAGTTCTTGTATAGCCCTCCTTCCACCCTTACCCTTTAACTACCTCCTTTTTGCATATTTCTCCCTTAGTAACACCTTTCTCTTACTATTCTTCTCTCTTGGGTTTCTTCTTTCCCTTTACCTCCCTGGTTTCCTTCCATATTCCTGGTTCCTTCAGTTACATAAGGATTTGCACTCACTTATAAGTATTTGGTGCTAGGATCCACAAATGAGGAAGAACATATGTCTTTTGTTTTTCTGAGTCTGTGTTACTTCACTTAGTGTAACAGTTTCTAGATCCATTCATTTACCTGCAAATTTCATCATTTCATCTTTCTTTACTGCTGAGTGGAACTCTATTGTGTAAATGCACCAAATTTTCATTAAACACTTGTCAGTTGAGGGGTGCGAAGGTTGCTTCCATCTCTTAGCTATTGTGAAAAAAGCAGCAACAAACATGGTTGTACAAGTGTCTCTGCAATAGGATGAAGTCTTTTAGGTTTATGCCAAAGAGTGTTATAACCGAATCATGTGGAAGGTTCATTTTTAGCTTGAACTAAGCTGGAAACTCTCTACCACTGGATGCATGGCTTTCAGAGTGCCAGAAAGTGACATACAGATGGCTGAGGGAGAACTATCTCCTAAAATTTAGCTCAACAACAGACCCCATGTGCTGCAATATCAACACACCAAACAAGATGTTCCTGCTGGTGCAACAGTGGCACACCTAGTGTATGTACAACCAGCAAACTTTTGATAGGATGTAATGCCCACTCCTAGAGATGGAACTCACATCTGGTACTGTAGACCAAGCCAACCCTCTGTGGCAGAAGAGAACATAGGCCCCAGTGGGGAAACCACTACAATTGTTTTGTTAGATGGATGTGATGCTAAAGTACCATCCAATCATTTGTATTTATGTAAGCTCATAGGTTATTATGGCAGCCAATGTTTAGATGTTCTTGCTTCTTGCTGTTTATGTTTTTATAATAGATGGAATCCCCCTGAAATGGGCCAAGAGCCCATGGAAAACAGATGATGCAGAGAACTGAAAGTTCCGTGCCTTGCCACAATGGGAGGAAGATCATCCCACACCTACCACCCCCTCTAAGTTTCAGGGACTTTTTGTGGAAGAGGTTGGTGGAAAGAATTTAAGAGTTGAAGGAAGGGGTGGAGTGTTACCTGGAAGTGTCCTCTGACCACTATTCTGGCAAGCTATGGTCACACCTCCTTCCCACACTCATCAAGGAGTCGAAGGGGAGTCAGTTACACCTCCCACTTAATTAGTCGAATTTAGCTGTATTTGAGGGAAGGGCTAATATATATATATATATGCCAAGAATTCCATGAGGTACCCATTTCACCATTTTGTGTGGCTGTTGGGAAGTAACAGGATCTGTATTTGAGTGTGGAATTTCCAGCACAGCCAGAAAGGGGGGTGTGTGCCCACTTTTCTGTAAATAAGCCCCCACCCTATGCTCTGTTAGCAAGCCTAATAAACTTGTTAGGATTTAAAAAAAAAAAAAAGAACAGAACTAATGGAAACCATTATTCCACCAAAGTTGACTCCATGTTGGCAAATCCTTTGGTCTTTGATTTCTTATTCTTATTTTCCCCCTCTTAAACTTCATTGTGGAAAATGTGTTAGAATTTTCCTCTCTTTGGAATAAAAAATAAAATAAAATAAAAAAAGAGTGTGATACACACAGACCACAACTGGCTAAGTTTTAGAGAATAAGAGACTATAAAGTGCGTGTCCCTGGGTAGGACTCCTATATTAAACCTTACCTATCCATGGCTCAGGGACTATTGCAGAAGAGGAGTTGGGAAGATTGTAAGAGCCAGGGTCAGTACATAAGGAAACAGAGGGTTTCAGGCTTCTGAGAACTTGCTCATATGAACTTGGAACAATGATGACAGCATGCACAAGACCCATACCAACTGAGTCAAACAGCCTGGTATAGAATGAGGGAAATAGGCAGCAGGCCCCAACCCTAGTCTAGGAACTATTCGAAACTGATTACTGTGGCATGAAGGAGAACAGATCTTTAAGGGAGTGACTCTAGACAGGCTAAGTAGACTTCAGTGGATGAACTTGCCTTGAGGGATGTCTGGGTACAAACGCTTGACTGGATAAGACTTAGCATATAAGACAGAATGCATAAAAATTTTAAAAAAGAACAAAACTGTTGAGAATATCTATATACATTGCTTTATGGATGCATGCTTTCATTTTAATGGAGGTCTAGGAAGTCTGGACAATATGGTAGATATGTACTTTATATTTTTTCCATAGAGAATACTGTCCTCAGGGTACTAATTTTTATGTTTTTATTTATTCAGGATTTCATACATGAGCATTGCATTTGCATCATTTCCACTCCCCAAGTCCTCTACCTCCTCCTATACCCGCTTTCAATTTCTTGCCCTTTTCTTTGATTACTATTGTTATATACACATACACATATTTATAAAAATACCTGTATATAATGCACTGAGTTCATTTACTCATGCTCATGTGTATATGTGTACATGTGTACATTTGTTTAGGACTGACTGCTTGGGCTACAAAACCTATTAGGGAGCTATTTCCTGGAGAAAACCAATTCTCTCCCCCTCAGCATCCATTAATTGCCTGTAGCTTTTCATCTAGAGATGGGACCCTGCATGAAATTTCCCCCATCCACACTGACATGTAGGCTAGTTTTGTCACTCTGCAGATCTTGTAAACTACTATACTGTGGGGATCTTATGGGTGCAGCTTCTCTATCCTGTCTAGAATGCATTATCTAGCAGCAGGTATCTTGTTCCTCTGGCTGTTAAAATCTTTCCATTTCCTCCTCTGTGATGTTTCCTGAGCCTTAGGTGTAGAAGTTGAGTTATAGATACATTAGTTAGGGTTGGGCACCCCACTGCTACTTATTTTCTGCATTAATTATCTTGATCTAGGAAAGTGGCAGAAGTAGGTTCTTCTCTAGGGTCTGTGAACTCTCCAACCATGTGTACTTGGTTACATTTACAGCACCATGCATGGATTCCCTCCTATTGAGTGAGCCTTAAGTCTGATTAAACAGCTGTTGATTATTCCCAAGTTAAAAGTGTCACTACTGTCTCCAGTAGATAGATATATATTGCTGGACTGTCATTGTGGTTCATAAGCTGTATAGCTAGGCAGCACCATTTATTGGCTTTCTTCTTTGGGAGCTTGCATGTAACCTCTGATACTATGAGAGCTAGATCTTCAGGGAGGAGGCTTCCAGGTCAGTTCTATCTCAACTGTTCCAAGTCCTATGACTGAATTTTAACATGTTTTCAGCAATAAGGACTTACCTTCCAGTTGTGGGAGGCAATCAAGGGCTGTGACAATAGCATATATTATTTTGGGAGTCTCTTTGATTACCCTGACCAACAACTCAAAAGCATGGTGATTTTTGTTATATAGCCTTCAGCTATACACATGCACTCACATAAATATTATACATATATTTTCAGTAGACTCATGAAATAATACATTTCTCTATAGTTCTTTCATATTACCTAACGTTCGTTTAACTTTTAAAAACCTAGTCAACTTCCTTCTAAAGGGCTGGTGCCACTGTACATTTCCACCACCAGCTTCCATTCCTCTACATCCTCACCAATCCCTCTTTGGTCCGATTAAAATTGGGTAGTCCTGATAGCAGATGTAGTGAGACCGTTTTCATTTGTATTTCCCTAACAATAATGATACTGAGAATTTGTTATGGTCTTATTTGGCAAACAGGTATCTTTGATGAAATGCCACTAAAATGTTTTCTCATTTTTTATAGAATCATTTGTTTTCTTACTATTGAGTTTTAAGTATTTATCAATTCTAAATATAAGTTACATGAGATTTATGATTTGCAAACACTTTTTCCAGTCTGCAACTTGTCTTTTCATGGCCTTAGAGGTACATTTCAAAGAAGAGAAATATTACATTCTAATGAAGCACAATTTGCCACTTGTGAGATTTGCATTATAGATCATGCACTCCATATTCTAATAAATCTTTACCTAAATAAAGGTCACAAATATCTGTCCATTTTGTCCTTTAGGAAGTTCCTGAATTTTAGAAATTTTTAGGATAATGATTCTCTTTGAATTTGTGTGTGTAGTACAAGCTGTGGATCACAACCACACTTTACTTTTGTAAATCTAACTGGGACAGCCTGAGTGTTTCCATATTGTAACTTCTCCACAGAGTTGCCACAGCCTTTTTGCAGGAAAATCACTTATCTACATGTGTGAATCTGTTTTTGAACTCTATTCTAAAACCATACATAAGTTGAGAAGCATCCTTTGTTCTTCAATTTTCTGGAAGAGTTTGTACAGAATTGGCATTTATTCCTTTAACGTTTAGTAGAATTCACCAGATCAGCAACTTAAATGAAATATACCAATTTCTTGAATGACACAAGTTACCAAAATTTACTACAGAAGGAATAGATAATCTGACCAGGCTGTGCTTCATTACAAGTAAGACACTGAATTATAGCTAAATTTTTTCACAAAGATTTCTGAGTCAAAGCATGCATTTCGCTTACTTGGAGTTGAGGTTTTTTTTGAATCGTAGGTTTACATTTTTATCAGTTTTTTAATTGGCCAACATTTTTCCCAGTAGTACTTTTGTTGTAATCCTCTTCTATTTTCAGGCCTATATTTGGTTGATGGAAGTGGCTTCTCACTCACTGATGCTGCTTTGTTTGTTCTTTTAGTTGCTTGTTTCCTCTGAGTGCCATCTTGAACATTTCCTATTGTTTTATTCTTAAATACATTTATCTTTCCTTCTGAGATGTCCTCTCTGCTGTTAATACCATCCAATGTATTTTTCATCTCAGACATTTTTGTTTTCATCACTGGAGTTGATTTGATCTTAAAAATTCTCTTTTATGTTCCTACACAACTTTTTGAACATATGGAATACAGTTACAATAACTGTTTTTATATCCTTGTCTGCTAATTCAAACATCTGTGTCAGTTCTGTGTTGATTTCAGTAGATTTCCTTCTCTCCCTATTATGGTTGCATTTTCCTTCTTGTTTGCATGCTTGGTAATTTTTGATTGGGTGCCAGACACTGCGAATTTGACTTTTGGGGGCACTGGATATTTTTATGTTCCTATAAATATTCTTGAGCTTTCTTCCAGGATATAGTTGGCTTACTCAGAAACAGTTTGATCTTTTTGAGTATCACTTTAAAAGTATGTTACATGGAAGAAAACATCATTTGATCTATTACTAATTATTCCACACTTCATGCTGAGGCAAGATGCTTGCTGAGTACTCTTACTAATTCATAGGGAAGTACGAAGTTTTCCAGTGGTAGTCAGAGCAGATCTGGCACAATGTGTTTTCTAGGTTCTGTTAAGAAGAAATGTTTGAAGGTGGCTCTTTCCCAAATTTGACAGCTTCTTTACATACTTGTACTGATCACAAAACTCTGTTGACTGCTCAAGGGAAACAGGGAATTCCCAAGATTTATTTCTCTATGTAACCCTGCATCCTTTGCATCTCTGCCTTGTGAAATTGAGCTTGGACTTTCAGTACTATTTCTTCAACTCAGATTTAATTTGTATTTCATCTTTGTATGCTGTAGTCTGAAATCTCTTAAAATTCATGGGGTTGGGTGGGGAGATGGCTCAGTGGTTGAGTGTCTCCTGCTCTTACAGAGGACCCAAACTTGGTTCTAGGCACCCATGTGGGTGACTCACAGCCACCTATAACTCCAAGGGATCCAGCGTCTCTGGCCTCTGTAGGTATCTGTACTCAAATGCACACACACACACACACACACACACACACACACACACACACA
>NW_008360313.1:213361-251308 GCF_000622305.1 Nannospalax galili
CGCACATAATTAAACATAAAATAAGATTTTTTAAGGAGTCAGAAATGTTAAGGAAAGTATACAGTTCACATTCTTCATTTTTCTATTTCTCAGAGATCATTTATTCTGTTGCCTAACTGCCAAAATCTTTAAAAATCACTGTTTCGCATACTCTTCTTAGTTGCTTTGGTTGTTCCAAATATTGTCCCCATTATTCCATCCAGGCAGGAAGTACAAATCTTGAGACAGATGATATTTTAAAACAAAGTAGGTTTAAGCAATACATAGACTATTTTTTTCCATTTTATCATAAAGAGCAGATTTTACATAATCCTTTAAACACATAAGATCACAGGTCAGTGGAACAAATGATTCACAAGCCACAATCCCTGACAGAAATTGAATAGGGGAAGGAAATTTGTTAAAAGGTGCTATAAAAAATTGAATATACATTCTCTTCCTCACAGAAAAACAGGTTCATATTATTTTACTTTCTATAGCTCCTACAGAACACTCATAGACAGCTATTATGAAGGTGATCTGGATTTAAATGATTTTAACAAGAATATTCATCACCCCTCACATTCATCTCAGTGCCTGATTCCCTTCATAGAAACTTTTCGCTTTCTTTCCCCTGGTCTTCTCTACCAGTTTCTCTCTACTCTTTTAGAATAAGACAAGACAAACAAAACACCTCTTTTAATTTTCCTTCTTCCATATGGAACTTGGCTCACCAGATGGGTCTCCAACCTCAGGAACACAAGTGATTGCACCTGTAAGAGGTCGTAGGGTGTCTGTTGACTACTCTCTATCTCATAAAATAGTTAAACCTTTGTCAAAATAAGGTCTTTCTCTTTTAATAAGGTCTTAGAAGCTTTGGAGATGAGTAGTCACTAGCCCAGCACCCAAGGCTAGTAACTACATTTTTTCTATCCAGTGTTGGAACTCCTAGAATTATCTTCATGATACCTTGGTAAAGATTATAAGAGCAGACTTTAAGTATATTTATTGTCTCCTTTATTTTAGGACATTATTTCTATTCCCTCAATATCCTGCCTGCATTAAGAGAAATAGCCATTTAGGGCTACATCTTACAATCTTTGTCTGATTATGTGTTTTTCCTACATATCACGAGCTTAACTCTAGTCCATTCAAGGCTATTGCAATAGGGCTAAGACTTTCAGTGTATGGGCAGTGTGCCTTACATAGCCTATGGGTTCTCTTCTGTGGCTGTTTGGCTATCTTTTTCCCCTGTTACTCAGTGAAGCAGCTTCCTACAGGTTATAGTAAATTTCTTACTGCCTTTTATTTTGGCATATTATTTCTGATATTTGCATATGAGGTTAGACAATTGATTTACAGATTGACTTTTTAGTATATTCGTTAAACACAAATCCTCTGTCATTGCTAGACATAAAGAACAAAAATTCTGCATGTCTTCTTTACTGTCCATTCACTTTGTAACTGTACTTAAGCTATTTAATTACTTGTTGCTTAGGATCGAGTCCAGGGCCCTATGTGTTCTAGGCAAACGTTTTGCCAGTGAGTTACTGCCCCAATCCACCCCAACTCTTGTTTTCTGTTTTTGTTTTGATTTATAAGACAGGGTCTCACTATGTAGCCCAGGCTGGCCTCAGACAGTTCTCCTATGTCAGCTTCCCTAGTGCTGTGACCTTTTCAATACGTTTAAAAGCATTTGTTTCAACCACTCTTGTTATGTCTTTGTCAGTGGTGAATGCTCTTGACTGCACACTAACCAACTTAAATATAATAATAAGGAAGGGTGTTCAACTTTTTTTACCATTCTTGTGAATTTTACAGAGAAACTTATACAATGGTAATTTCCATTGCTCTTGGGTCACCACAATTATCCTGGTCTCCAATAAGAAAAGATGTGTTGATCTGTCATCCTTAGTCATATATTTTAGGGGATGGATGCTTTCATTTTAAAACAGTTATTTAAAGAGACGTACTACACGAATTGGCCTTTAGGTAGGCCATTCCATGGATAAAAGGTTTCCATTTACATTTGTTGCTCTTCTTTTTTAAAGATTTATGTTATTTAAATTTTGTGTATGTTTGTGTCTGTGCAGGGCTATGTGCACATGAATGCGTTTAAGTGGAGAGGCCAGAAGAAGTTGTTGGATCTCTTGGAAGTGGAGTTACAGGTGGTTGCAAGCTGTCTGATGTGGTGCTGGGAACTGAACTTGGGTCTTATGCAAGAGCAATATAGGATCTTAATAGCTCTCCAGTTCGACATTTGATATATTCTTGCAGTCTGTCACCAAATACAGTTGAACTGGGAGAGGGAAGAGAACTTTATGCTTATGCACAATTAAAATTTCCTGTCTTCCAAGATTGGGAAGTTATTACTCAAAGCTTGAGGCTGGCTCAACTGTTTTGAGCAATAGTATTTCCTAACCACATCCTTTCATTTGAGACTCTGTGAGGGTCCTGATCCTTTAGAACTAGAACATCTGCTCTTCCCTTTGATCACTTCTCTCAGCTTTGCTTGGTTCACTGTGATTTTTTCCATTCCTATTCTATCAACTTGAAGAGTTGCCTGACATTTAATAAAGAAGGGTTGGATAAAAATGGCATAGACTCACTGAAGCGAGATGAGTTAGAGGGGACAGTGAGAACCTGATTAGGATGCTAAGAAATTAAAATTCTGTCTACCTAAAAATGTGCAATTTGGTGTTTTCTTCCTTCCTTCCTTCCTTCCTTCCTTCCTTCCTTCCTTCCTTCCGTCCTTCCTTCCTCCCTCCTTCCCTCCCTCCCTTCCTCCCCTCCTTCCTTCCTCCCTCCCTCCCTCCCTCCCTCCCTCCCTCCCTCCCTCCCTCCCTCCCTCCCTCCCTCCCTCCCTCCCTCCCTCCCTCCCTCCCTCCCTCCCTCCCTCCCTCCCTCCCTCCCTCCCTCCCTCCCTCCCTCCCTCCCTCCCTCCCTCCCTCCCTCCCTCCCTCCCTCCCTCCCTCCCTCCCTCCCTCCCTCCCTCCCTCCCTCCCTCCCTTCCTTCCCTCCCTCCTTCCTTCCGTCCTTCCTTCCTTCCTTCCTCCCTCCCTCCCTCCCTCCCTCCCTTCCTTTTTTCTTCTTTCATTTATTTTGTTTTACTGTGTGGCTCAGGCTGGTCTTGAATTTGCAATGATCCTTGTATCTCTGCCTCCTGAATACTGGGAATACAGCATTTAATACCATGCCAGTTCCACAAATTAAGTTTTAAAATGACCTATCCTTGCCATGTAAACAGTTTATGATGTAAAGAAGACATACATGAGGAACAAAGAGAAATTGTTATCAGTCTGGGGTGTACTTGAAAGAGAATTTCTGAAACCCATAAGAAGAAAGCAGAAAAAAGCAAGGGATCTTCCATTTGAGGGTTTCCTGGCAAATTTTATCATTTACTACATCATGTTTCCTATGGTCTAAAATACAAGCAATAATTTTTATTCCGTGTCCAAAGTGCTTTTCCTTTAAAATTCTCCTCAGTCAATTTACAGCTCTGGTAACAACTGGTACTAATAACATATTGGCAACAAAATCACATGCATTTATTTTTAGTTGAGTTTTCAGTAACTTTTAAAAATGCTAGTTTACAAACTTGACATTAATGTCATGTTGTCATTGTAACAAAGAGCACAAACACAGGCAGATTTTTTTTTTAACAATTCTAGGGAACAGATTTTTGAAGTCTGTTTTCATTGGGTTAGGCTCTTTCTTGGAGGCTTTAGGAGGTATATATGTTTCCCTACCTTTTCCTTCTTTTATAGGCTGTCTAGGCCTGTCTTTGTGTTCAGAGCTACTGTCCCATGTCCTCAAGGTCAGTAAAATAATACCTTCAAACCTCTTTCTCTGTGCTCATCTTTATGTGCTGTAAATCACCTTCTGACTCCCTGCTCTCTGACATTCCTCCTAAATGGATCTTTGTGATTACTTTTGCCTAATTGAATAATTTAGAATAACTTTCCATCCAAATTTATTTAATTTATCATACTTGAAAAGTCTCATTTGACATTCAAGATGACATTTACTGGCGCAAGGAAGCAGGATGTGGATATTGTGAGATGTTTAGGTTCACCCTACCATACATGGTATTTGGAGAAGTGGCAGATATACTCGAGGGTTTACTAGCTTCAGATATAGTTTTAGGTACAACTCTAGTTTGTCTCCATTTGTCTCGTTCTCTGACCTCTTCATAAGTTCTTCACAGAGCCAACTTTAACCCTCCCACAAACAACAGAATAGAATCTATGTCACATAGTATGAGTAATTCCATATGCCTCAACAGGTTTTATAAATGGTATTTCCATTAACTTGAACTCCCTAGAGATTTTCTCTGGATTAGAGAATTGTAGTTTAATACTTATTGGTCCTACCATTTCTCCCACTCTATCCTATCTTTCTCTTGCTTTCTCTCTTTAACTAGCTTCAATTTCCCAGACAGATATTTACCACTCCCTTGGCAAACACCCATGACTGTCTTATCCATCCATTATTTTGCCATATTTAAGCTTCATTTAACTTAGAAAATTAAACACAGTTATTTACTGCTTGTCTTCCCCCAGAAAGTGGAATATGGGCAGAGAAAAATATACAACTATGCTAATTAACCTCATTTCAAATTTTATTACTGTTCATTGACTGACTTCATTGTTCATTGAGAAAATTAAAAAATTCCACTTGGAGTGAACCTTCAAGATCTGGTGTTTTTGCCTTCCCGTATCTTTAACGAGGCTAGCAATTTAACCTCCTCTCAAGTTGCCTTGTATACACTGGTTTTGTTAGCTATTCCTTCTCTGTCTTGACTGGTTCTCCTCACCATCCCAATATTTAAGTCTTGATGCTGCCTAAAGGCATAGTCATTGTACATTTTCTGCTCCTTTATAACTCATTTTAGACTTTAGATAATATATTACAACAAATGTATTTAAATTCTATATATGCTAATGACTCACAGGTTGATATATCTAACTAGAGTTACTCCATGATCGCCAAATCAACATTCTCAATTATTTTTATTTTCACTTGGACATCTATTAGACATCTTAGATGTAAGGTGCCTAAAGTGAGTGCTTAGAATCTTCCCTTCCCCTCCCAAACCTCCTCTTGCCACTGTCTTTCTCAATGAATGACAACTATATTCTTCAGAGTGCTCAAATGAAAAACCCATTTCTGTACTATGAGAAAATTCCTTGCCTTCATCTTCAAGATATTTGAAAAATCTGATACCCTCTCCACCTCTACTGTTATCCAAGCTTATCTTATTTCTCTATTTGGAGGTTTGCAGTGATTACTTAACCTCTTTACCCCTATCCATCTTTACATCTCTTCAGTCACTTCTTAACACAAGAGTAAAAGTAATTTTGTGAAAACATAAGTCAGATAATATCATGCCTCTGCTCAAAATCCTATAGGCCCCCCCTATACAATTTAAAACAAAAACTCAAATCTTTACACTGACATCTCTAGAACCCAACTCTTCATTACTTTATGAACTTATGTTGCACTATTCTTTTCTAACTTCTTCCAGCATATGAATCTCCTATGATCCTCAAATCAGTTCTCAAGGTGTGTCACGCTCAGGGCCATTGTACTTGCTGTAATATTTGTCAGGATTCTTTTCTCCATCTTGGGTTTGTAGTCCTCAGTACTTGAAAATTTCTCAGCAGATAGTTTATGCTTCTGCCATTTCTTGCTTCTTGGGGTCTCCACTGTACCAGAGCTTTCACCCTCACATCTTTATGCATTGCCTTTTCAGAGGCAACCTATAGGGATCTTGACTCATCTACACATTGTATAACCTCTCAGGCCTTCCTTTGAAATTTTGATTAATGCCTCCAGGGCTCCCTAACACTTACAGTTTTTATACCTACAAAACCAGAATTACATAGACATTTTCATGGCTTACTTCCAGCTCAAGAATATCCAGGCCCCCTGAGTTTGAATAGAGGTACTCTGCATGCATGGCCAGTGCCATTCTCAGAAGATGTAGGTTGTTAACAAAATTCTCAGTGCCAGACATGTGATGCTTCTTTATGAGTTGTTGATCAGGGAGGCTTCGGAGGTCTCTAAAATAACAGAAACTACTACCATTGGCTTCCCGCCATAACTATGTGATAACGCCCTATTTCTGATGATACCACACACTTTGGTTGTAGGATATGAAGAAATTAATCTCAAACCACTTGGGAAAATTCCTCTCTTTTGGATAGCTTTCACAATGCTAGAATGTGTTACATAGGTCTCTGGGGAGAAAAGACATCAATGGTCTTACCCAGTACTATTCCCTGCATGCTACAATATTGACATGCTAGGTAAGACATGCCTACTTGTGCAGTAATGGTTATGAGGGGTAATCAGCCACTTTCTGATTAGATTCACTCCTGTTCCACAGGAGGAAGTTTATGCCTGTTACTGTAAAATTGGTTAAAATCTCCTGGCCATGGAGGTCATAGGCACCAGGTCAATAGGGAGCCTACTGTTGTTATTTTGATAAATGCTTATGTTGCCAAATTGCCTTCTAAATATTTATGTACCAATGAATCTGTGCTGCTCTCAACCTTACTCAGAGAAGCTTCTTTTAGCAGTGGGCAGCAGTTAATGTAGAGACTGATAACTGATCAAAGTTCTGACTATGAATTGCTCAGCCCTAAATGGGACATCTATATCAATCCCTCCCACCCTACTAAGACTCAGAGGAAATTTCAGAAGAGAGGTCCCCCCAAAATGCAAGAGTTGGAGGATGGGGAGTAGTGCTGTGAAATGCTTTCTTCTAGACAGGACTATTGCACACATGAACTCACAGCAGCTGTGATCACTTACACAAGGGAAGGGACTTACAAGGTCCCACCCCTAGCACTTTATGGTTGCTGCGGGGAGGGAGAGTCATTTTTCTTAGGGGAGTATGGCCACTAGTAAGTTGTCCATGCTCCAGTGGATGGCTCCATACCCATGCACTTATGTACAGCACTAATTGATCTCAGTGGGATATTGACACACAAAAAGGAGAGGATATGAAGTTGGGAAGGGGATGTGTTGAGGGGGGGTTGTCCTGAGGAAGTTGGAGGGAGAAGTAGGGTATATATGATTAAAATATATTATGTGCATGTAAGAAAATTTCATAGAATAAAGGTATTATCAAAATATACAAGTTATTAAAAAGACTTAAAAGGGTGATATCCCACATGGCTGGATAATGCTATTCCTAAAACTCAAAAGTTATCAAACAAAAATCTCAGCATTAGGTGTAGAATACTTCCTTATGAGTTGTTAGTCTGAAGCTCCAGGGCCCCCCCCCCCCAAACAATACAGGTTCTTCTTGGTTGCCCACCAGAAGTAGCTAATAAGATCCTGTTGTTA
Organism: Nannospalax galili; assembly: GCF_000622305.1. Taxonomy (NCBI): domain Eukaryota; kingdom Metazoa; phylum Chordata; class Mammalia; order Rodentia; family Spalacidae; genus Nannospalax; species Nannospalax galili. Next base: position 220,697 of record NW_008360313.1, read on the forward strand.
AGACGTTACACACCTTAATTCTCAGATCATGTTGGTTTGAATAAGAACATTCGCTATAGGCTCCAAGTATTTGGACATTTTGTCCCCAGTTGGTGGTGACGTTTTGTGAGACTTTAGAATGTGTGGCCATGCCAGAAGAAGCATGTCACTGGGGGCAGACTTCAAGAGTTCTGGCAGGACTTTAGAATTCTTGCTGGATTTCTAGTCCTGCTCTGCTCCCTGTACCTGCTTGAAAATGTGATCACTCAGCTTTCTGTTCCAGCCACCTCTTTCCACGATGTCTCCCCCACCATTATGAACCCTTACTCCTGAAACCATAAGCTTAAATAAACTCTTCCTTTTGTAAGTTCCCTTGGTAGTAATGTTTTATCACAGCAACAGAAAAGTAATCAATATGGAAGTTGGTACCAGAAGTGGGGTGTTGGCTGTGAAGAACTTGACCACGTGGGCTTTTGGAGGAATCTGAAAGACTTTGAAAGTCTGGGTTAGAAAAGTAGTTGAATACTATAGGCAGAGTTTGATGGGCCATTCTAGGAGGAACCTGGAAGAAAGTAGTGCTGAGATCAGGGTAATTCCAGAGAGAAATAAGGACTTAAGCAGCAACTGGAATATTTTGGCAAAGGGTCTGCTTGCCTAAGGCTAAGTTGAAAAGAAATGAAGTAATGTCTTTGATAAAGGAAATTTCAAGACAGCCTAGTGTAGAAATAGTGGTGTGGCTATTAATGGTGAATATTATGCAGATAAACTGAAAAAGAGCAAATGGGGCAGAAAGAAATGCAGAATGTACAATTTGGATTGAAAAGAGCACTAGGAAGATTAATTTTGTATCCAAGGCACATGCTGAAAGAGAGGCTTTCTTTGATAAGGAGATTAAAGCCTTTAAGGAGAGGCTAGAGATTTTCACTTTAAAAATGAAAAGAATACTTTCAAGGGAAGACCATAGTCAGCTAAGCCTCCAACTTATAGTAGCAAAAAGCTTAAAGAGTTTTCTCCCAGACAACTGCAACCCATAAAAACTGATGGTAATGTTGATGAAGTGGGTCAGGGTCCATCCCAGGCTGGCAGCCAAATTTGGCAGTGTCATTTACATAGTGCTGGCTTTAGAGGCATGAATGATGCAAGAGTAAAAGGGTCATTTGTTCTTCCTCCATGGTTTCAGAGAGCTGCCAAGGCCAGGCAGCAATGTAGCAGAGGTGTCCCAGTATAAAGAAGAACCTGACAGGCCAAGAGGCCAAGAGACCATGACAGGCCATGTGTAAAGCAGTGAAAGTGAGGCCTGGTTGGTAGTGGAGACCTCACAAAGTCATTGAAGATACTAGAGCTGTGAGATATCCACCAAGGAGCACTACATACAAGGAGTTGTACCAGCCCACGAAAAAAATGTATGCTGCACACAGCCAAACTAGAGGGGCTGAGCCATCTAAGTTGGACATGGAGCTACTAGATTTGGTGTTTTCCCTGATGGGTTTCAGTCTTGTTTTGTTCCAGTATTTCTTCACCATTTCCCCATCCTTTCCTTTTAGAATGAGAATGTGTATTTGGTTCCGTTGTATATTGGAAATAAATAATTTTTCCTTTGATTTTACAGAGGCTTAGAGTTAAGAGATTGTCTTGAGTCTCAGAGGAGACTTTGGACTCTGGACTTTCAAAGAGTGTTGAGACTGGTAAAGATTATGGGGGCTTTTGAAGGTGGGCTATATGCATTTTGCATTTTATATGGTTTGAGCCTATGGGGACAAGGGAGTAGAATGTGGTGTTTTGAATGAAAATATTTCCCATAAGCTCCAAGTATTTGGACATTTTGTCCCCAGCTTACAGCACTGTTTCTGGAGATTTTAGGAGGTGTGGCCATGCTGCAGGAAGCACGTTACTGGGGGTTGAGATTTGAGGGTTCTTAAACCTTGCCAGATTTCCAGTCACCTTCTGCTTTATGTACCTGCTTGAATATGTGAGCACTCTGCTTTCTGCTCTAGCCACCTCTTGCCACCATGTCTCCCTGCCATGATGGACTTTGATTCTTCTGGAAGTGTGAGCTCAAATAAACTCTTTCTTCTATAAGTTCCCTTGGTCATGACGTTTCATCACAATAACAGAAAAGTAACTAATACACAGATAAAGGGAAATAAAACTGGAATTGAATTGGAAGATTCCTCTCTCCTGGATATCTTTCATGATTCTAGAACATGCTAGACAGGCTGCTAGGGAAAAAAAGGCATCAGTGGTCTTAACCATCTGAGAACTGTTTGAACTATTATATAAACCTGCCAGGAAGATGTGCCAACTGGTTCAATAGTGGGATGACTGTTATGGAGGTAACCAACTTTTCTCTGCTTGGATTCCACTCCCACTCCACGGGAAAATATCCATGCCTGTTACTGTATAACCAGTTGAAACTTCATTATTGAGGAGGTCGTAAGCCTTAGAGGGAAACTTATTACTGTTGTTTAGCTAAATAAACACGGCCTCAAGCTGCCTTCTAAATATTTATGTTTATTCTCATAGACAAATTATAATCTCTGCCCTATCATAGAAGCTTCCCTTTGCAGTTTACAGAGTTTAGTGCAGAAGCTCATGGTTGCTCAAGGGACTGAGAATAAGTGACAGTTGAGTGCTGAGCCCTAAACAGGACATTTATGCTACTTTCTCAAAGGCACAGGGGACATCACAGAAGAGGGATCAATAAGAATGTAAGAGCTAGAAAATGGGGAGAAAGGATATGAAATGCTACTTTTTGGGCACAACACAACCACTTCAGTCATGGTCTCATGGCAGCTATAGTGGCTTGTAATCAGCCTTTACAAGCCTGGGTCTGTCATCAGTCAAACATGGACTAGGGAAGAACTCACTGGGCCCCACACTTCCCTGGTGAACTTTGACTACTGGTGAATTCTGGGTGAGGGAAAGCTATTGTTTTCAGTTGTATATCCACTAGGGAGGACAGGAAGCACTGATGGACAGTTCCAAATCCATGTCACACAGAAAGCTGTGGTTAAATTCAGTTTGTCACAAATGAAGCAAAAAGATGTGAATGTGGGAAAGGGATTTGTGGGGAAGAGGGATGTTGACAGGGATGGGAGGGAGGAAAGAGGGCATGGAGAGTGAGCATAACCACAATGCATTACAAGCATGTATCAAATTGTCAAAGAATGAATTTAATAAAAGTTACAATTTAAAAAGAAACCTAAACATATTCTCCTGCAAGGTTTTCTACATTCTAGATTTTGTTCAAAGATGCTATAAAGTCATCAAACCTTCAGAAGAAAAATTCTAGCAGGAATACTGAAGGAAATAGCTAACATAGGGCCTGGATTTTGTCTTCTTTATCTCATATTGTTCACTAGTAAACCTCTCATCTAATAAATAGTTTATTCATTTTAGTAGTCATCAAAATTGATGTTGAGTTCCAGGACCTTAATGGTTAACATTGTTTGTGAAATCCCAAATTAAAGAGTGTGCCTGGAGAAATAGAGCCTGCAAGTAATATATGTATGCCACACATGCCTATGTAAATACAGAGGCACATGCACATGTATTTGAATATTGTGTATATATAGTATAAGTATAAATATATGTATTTATAAGGATAAATATATGAATTAGAGTCTTGTTTTCGTTTTTATTCAGTCAAACAATGGAAGCTTTGACCAAGGCTGCATCTCTTCTAGTGAACAAGATGCATAAGCAGACTCATACATTCCAAATATATTTTCTTGTATTTCTATCAACCCTAAAATATATATTCATGCTTTTCCTGCATAGCAGCAATGTTTGGATATGGACCAAATTTCTATGATTTATGAAAAGTAAATATTTTGTCCCATAATAACCATGCTATGCTTGTATTCAGAATAAGTAGTGTTCATTATTGGCAAATAATTCACATGCTGAAGATTTCGGATCCATAGAAACAAGATTTAGTCACTTCTGCTGCTGCTGTGACAATTTCTCTAACTAACATCCTGCTTTTTTTCTACCACTATCTCCAGACATTCTCCTTATTTAGGAAATAGATTTCTATATTTCCTTTTCATAGTAGTGATTTCTTTTGTCTTACAAAGATAAGTTTCAAATTTATTTTTAATTTTTATTCATGTGTATGTGTGTGTGTGGATGCCTATTAATATGAACATGTGTGCAGGAGTGTCTATAGGGGCCAGAGGAGGGCATCAGGTCCTCTGGAGCTGGAGCTACAGGCAGTTGTGAGCTGCTCAATGAGCTTGCTTCTTCTGCAAAAGCTGTATGCACTCTTAACTGCAGAGCCATTTATCCAGCCCCTGGAGAGACATTTTAAAAGGCAAAATACTTATGATTGCTTAAAGCAGTTTTTTTTTAAAATAGAGGTCAGGATAGAGATTTCGCCTTATATTACTTTTTTGCAATACCATATAATATTTTGTACACATTTTACAACACATATACATTTACTTTTACTACCTTTTTAAAACTCTACACATTTCCAGCATCCTCATTTACCCCTTGATAATACCTACCTCCTGTCTTTTCCCCCAAAATTCTTTTGTTGGGGTCAATTCAGTTATTTGCAAACAAAGAATTTTAACTGGCATGTGTACCTCAACTGTCCTTTAACATATGCAGTGAGTCCCCACTGTCTATCAAGAAGTTGAAGGATTTCACTGGTCTTATTTGAATCCCAACAACTCTCTCTTGCCCTCGGGTCTTGTCTGTCACTCATATTTATAGTTGTTGATCTGTTGGATGTTAGCTGCACATCACATGAGTTTGCTGCACTCTCCCTCATCCTGGAGAGTTATGTGGTCCTTTTTAACTTTCACTGCTTGGGTGGCCAGGAATCATTTCCCTACAAAAACCACCACCCAATCCTTCACTCATTCTCTTATATAACACATATGATAACAAACACATATAAACATTCACTACGCACTGTCAAAGATGGATCTCTTTATGTATGTCTTCACCATAGAACTGTAAGTTCATTCAGAGCATAGTTGTGCTCATTTTTATACTTCCCATGCTTCATACATCCTCTCACACTCAAAGCCACATTTTATGAAAGGAAATAGACATGTGTGGAACATCAAATGGTTAAATTATATACTACATCATTGATTTTTTTATTCATGTGATGTCCAATGTGTAAGTTACACTTTGTAGAATTTCTATCCAAAAATTTGTCTTAAAACACCAAGAATGCAATTTAAGCTTCCAAATGCTATGAAGAATAAGCCTTATTGGGCTTTGGGGTTGTGGGGGGGGGCAGTGGAGGTTATCAAGCTGTACCTGATTGCACTGCCATGAACAGAGGTTAACATCCACATGTCTTTTAAAAATGTACTTTAGTGTGTGTATGTGTATGTATGTGTATGTGCATGAGTGTGTGTGTGTGTATACATGCACATGCCCAAGGCCATGTGTGGAGTCACTTTTCTCTTTCAACCATATAGGTCCCAGGGTTTGAAACCACATATTATACAGTAGAAACTCAAGAAAAATGATTGTACTTAATGTACTCAGAAGGTATGAAAGGTAATCATTTTGAGACCTGATACCAGATACTCTGCCCTCCCTTTTCCCAGGACTCACAGATACCCTCTAGTAACAATATCTTTTCCTTTAGACATAGCCTCCATTGACCTCTATATTTCATATCACAACTCTGCCCTAGCCAGTAATCACATATGCTTCTCTTTTCTTTATTGTTCCACAACACTTATCACCTTGGAAAGACTGTATAATATATTCTTCATGCTGCTTAAAAACTGCTATTTTTGCCTTCCAACAGGGACACTTGTTATTCATGAGATGAGCCATGCATAAAAAACACATTGTTGGCACATTGTAGGTGTTCAGTAAATACTTGTCAGTGTCTAAATGATATGTACTGTCTTTTCTTTCTATTTTCAAACTGTTTCTTTGAACATGATAACAAGGAATCAGGAGTTATCAAAGGGGAAATGGGGGGAAACAGAGGATGTTTAAACTGGAAAGAGGGATGGCTACACAGGAGCACAGAAAGAGAGATGAATAATGCCTAGGTATGACAACCAATGGGGAATGTAGCATTTAATGAGTTTACTGGAATATGATATAAATGTAAATGGATGTGTGTTGCTAATGACTATATAACAAAAACATAATGACAGGTATGGGAAACCTCCATTTTAGTAGTTAGGAGAGTCAAACAGATTCTCAAAATAATATAGGCTATTGACACAGCCCTTGATTTTCTCCAAGATTTTGAAGGTAAGACCCTATTGCTGAAGACAGAACATACTTTGGACACAGGACCTAGAGCAATTGAGCTGGAAATGACCAGGAAAACTCCTTCCTGAAGACTCTCATAATATCGGAAGATAATATGCAAGCTGCCAAGGGAGAAAACTGATCAGTGATCTTACCCAGCTGTAAAATTTACAAACTACAACAATGTTAAGCCCAGCAAATAATCTCTATTAGTGAAGGAGTGGCACTTTTATCTTGGGAGTAACCAACAGCTGTCTAATCGGATTTAAGACCTGCTCAATGAGAGGGAAATCATGCCTGGTCCTGTATACATAGCCAAGTACACAGACCCTAGAGGAAAACCTTTTTCTGTTACTTCCCTAGACTGACATAATTTCTTACTGTATTCTAAACACATATCCTTATATTTACAGACAAGTGTACTTCTCACCACTCATCAAAGAAAGTTATTTTTTGCAACAAATGGGGAATTTACAAAGCTCTACAAATGGTCAAGTGCAGAAAACAAGTGACTATCAGGTGCCCAGTGCCCAGCCCTATGTGTCACATCTGCAGTACATCCTCTATACCTGAGTCTCAGGGAACATCACAGAATTGGGGTAGAAAAAATATAAGAGCCAGAGGGACATGAAAACTATTGTTACTGCATTCTAGACATGATAGGGAAGCTTCACCAATTTAATCTCCACAGTATAGTAGTCTATTGAGATATGCTTAATGACAAAACAAGTCAACCTACCAAGGTGGGTGGGGGGAATGTCATAGGGCCTTACTTCAAGATGAAGAGCTTCAGGAAGTCAATGGATGCTGATAGAGGGAGAATCAGTTTTCTCCAGGGACTAGCTCCTTGAGAGGTTATCTAATTCCAAGTAGACAACCCTAAACACAAGTACACATGAGCATCACTAAATGGACTCAGTGCATTAATATATATGTATATAGGTACACATTACAATAATAATCAAAGAAGACGTAACATTGAGATGGAGTGCGGGGACATGGAAGGAAGTGAAAGGGGACTGTGAAGGATGGAAATAATGCAAAGACAATACCTGTGTATGAAATCCTCAAATAAAAGACAATAATGAGACTTTAATTTTAAAAGAAAACTATGAATTATAGAAGAAAATTTCAAATCAATAGATTGTGCAGGATGCATAATGTTTTAATATACATGTTGTCTATACTTTCTTAGCACATTGATGAATTTTGGCTCTCACATATTAAGGCTCCCTATGGATTAAGTCAATCATATTGAAGCTGTGTAGCCTTTGGATTTGACCTTACTTTTACCTCAGCTAGAATTAGGTCTTTTTACTCTTTAAACTGCTTAGTGAAGTGGTTGCTAGGGAGGTTTCTATCCATTCACAATGCATATTTTCTATCTCTACAGCTCTTTTTTCATTATGCCTTCCAAAGATCCAGACTCACCTTCATCTTAATGGAGTCTGAAGTTCATGCCTCCATTTATGATGTGTAACAATGGAAGTGGGAGACATAAAGTTTGCAGCTATTATATAATAAAAAACATTTGCGTTTTCCACAAAAGGGAGGAGACAAGAAGGATCTGGGGAGGCACAGAGGAGAAGAGAAAAAACAATCCCAGGACTGGAAGTGCAGAGCCTGTGCAGTGAGCAGGAAGCTGAAACTCATCCAACTGTCACATAAAAACAAAAGAAAAATGCTTTATGAATCCAATAATTATTAAGAGCTCTTCATGTCTAGTTCCCACGTTATTTGCCAATATATATTGGTTTTCAAATGCTCATGTTTCCAAGAGCAGTAGACATATTTGCTTTTAAGATAAAAATTGTTTCATTTTAGAAGGTTGTAAAAACAAAAATCCGTGTGGTAAAAGGAAAAAAAAATTGTTTTTCTCAGCCTCACCTTTAAGCATTCTTTACTGAAACCAAAGAGGCCTCCAACTGCCCTTCACTTTGAAAGACACTTTCCAGATGAAAGACTAGTCCAGCCAGTGGCGAGCTCCCACACAGATGTATTTTAGGAATAAAGTATCCAGTGTCCAATATTGCTGAGGAGGTGGACAAGACTTCAAAGCCTCTGATGGCCTTCTGAGCTGCCAGCACATGACTTCTGGAGAGAGCAGGTTCCTCTTAGCCAAACTGGGTGATGGAAAATTGGGGAAAGTAAAAGTCCTTGTGGGTATTTTTCTCCTGTACCTTCTCTGTCTGAACAGGAAAACCACAATTAGAAGGAGTCACTGGATTTATGAATCTTAGCATTGTAGAATGTTAAGGCTAGAAAATACCAAAGAAAGCAGAGGCCCGATTCTATTTTGCAGATTGAAAAATTAGAGAGAGGGAAAATGCTATGGCTTTCTCAGGCCTCATGTCTGAGCCCAGTTTCACACCCACTTACTCAGATAGTTCTTTGAATATGAACCATGGGTGTAGATCTTCTGATCAGAATTTAGTCAGTTTTCCTCTTGGGTTGTCTAACAAGTGCCCCTCTGCTCTCCTTTAAGAACTAGCAGGATTGTTTTACTGGCTCTCAGGGGAAAGTGCACACATCAATCTTCAGTCTATTTAGTTCATTTTTGAGAACACGTTTCATATACCTCATGTCCTCATAACACATAAAATGTGATCCCCTGTGAATAGAAACGTTTGCTGTGGATTCTTAAAGGGCAGCACAATCTGATGTAGTTTTCTCACAGGAAAGAGTTTCCAAATTTCTGTTGATGATGTCTGTGTTCCTGGAATTAAGATTTTGCTGACTTGACCCTTACTGTTTTGTTTTATTTTGTTGACCCATTCACCTTACCTCCAGTTAAGTCCAGCTCTCTCTTTGCATACTTTTTACCTTAGCTCCACATCAAACAACTTCTTGGCCTCCAATCAAATTGGCTTTCCAAGAAGTCTAAATGGTTTTGACACACTCACTGTCACCTGTCACTGCCTGTGGTCTCCTTTTGGCATGTTTTTATTATCCAGGTCCCAGTAAAGCCTGAGCTTCATGTCTTCTTCCTGCTAAACACCCAAAATTCTTGATTTTTTTTTCTTCTCTCTTACTGACTATATTTATTACATTTGAGGTAAATACTAAACCACATCAATCAGCTTCATTCCTTTAACTCTTGCATATACAGTTCTAAAGAATAGTAAGATGAACATTGTGTATAGACCATTAAGTTTAAGAAATAGAATGTTATCTGGGCTGGGGAAATGGCTCAGCAGTTAAGGATACAAACTACTCTTGAAGAGGACACCAGTTTGGTTTCTAGTGCCAACACTGAGCAGCTCATGACTGCTCCAATGTCCTCTTCCTGCCTCCATGAGTACTGCACTCACATGCACAAACCCACATGCAAACACACACATACACATAATTAAATATAAAAATAAACTTGTTTTAAGAGATAGAACATTATATTGTTGAAACTGTTCCAGCTTCTTTCTGTGTCTGCCTTCTATTCTTAGTGCATTGTTTTCATTATCATTTTATCATTAGTACGTGTACTCTTCTATGATTCGAATAATTGTCCTCCTAAAGTCTAGGTGTTAACTGCTTGGTACCCGGAGTGTTGCTATTAAGAGATGGTGGCATCTTTAGCAGGAGGGGCCCACCCAGTGGGAGGTCCTTAGGGGGCATTCCTGGGGAGGATATTATAGGACCTTCTCCCTTATTCTTTCTCTTTGTTTCCTGTTTCATGATGTGATCGGTTTGGTTCACCACATGCCTCCCATCACTGCCACTTGGCACTCCCACCACAAGCCCAAAACAATGGGTCTACTCAGTCTTGGAATGGAAACTGCAGAGGTGTGAACTAAATAAACCTTTTCTCATGTAAGTTAATTACTAATCTATTCTCTAAGATTTTACTTATTTTTATTTTATGTGTATAATTGCTTTGCCTGCATGCATATAAGTGCACCAATGTCATGCAATGCCCACAAAGACCAGAAAAGTGTGTCAGATCTCCTGGAACTGGAGTTAAGAACAGTTGTTAGCCGCCATGTGAGTGTTGGGAACCAAACCTGGGTCCTCTGGAAAAATAGCCAGTGCTCTTAATTGCTGAATCATCTCTCCAGTCTCATACGAAGATATTATGTTATGACAATGGAAATAAAATACAACCCCAAGTAGATGTTTATTTTTTGTTGTTGAGGCATATAAGTATGCAACCTACCATGAAGTTATAGACAATGATAGTTTTTTAAAATTGATTTTTATTTTATTTGTATGAGTGCATATATGTGAGTACACCTGTGTTGTGAAATTCTGCAGAAGTCAGAAGAGGGTATCAGATTCCCTGGAACTGGAGTTCAGGACAGTTGGTAGCCATCATGTAGGTGCTGGGAATCAAACCCAGGTCCTCTGCAAGAGCAGTCAGTGCTCAGTGCTCAGTGCTCGGCAGTCAGTGCTGAGTCACTACTGAGCCATCTCTCCAGCCCTGACTAGTGTTTTTAATATTACTAAGCCATGCCAAATTATCTGCTAAAATCATTAAAATTTATAGACACTGTTCCACATTCTCATCAATATCAGTATTTGCTTAATTTTTCCTAATTTGTGTGTATGTGAAATTTTATCTCATCTATGGTGTCTGTAGTTCCTAATGACACTTGGCATTTTTTTCCCTGAAGGCCAATCTTTCTTTCTCTTCTAGTGTATGAAAATGCCTGTTCATGCATTAATCTGTTTTTAAAATTTGATTTTCTGGGGCCTGGGGAGATGGCTCAGCCATTAAGAGCACTGACTCCTCTTGCAGAGGATCCGGGTTTGATCCCCAGCACCCACATGGTGGCTACGAACTGTCCTTAACTCCAGTTCCAGGGGAATCTGAAGCCCTCTTCTGACCTCTGTGGCATTGCATGATACGGGTGCACTCACATACATGCAGGCAATACACTCATACACATAAAATAAAAATAATAAATAAAATATTTTTTAAAAATTGATTTTCCTTTTCTTACTCATTTATGGGAGGGGGTGCTTTACATATTCTAAATCCTGAGATTGTTGCTCATAATATATTAAAAATTTAACCCGACACCAGCTGTCATGGTACACACCTTTAATCCCAGTATTCAGGTGGATCTCTGTGGGATCCAGACTTGCCTGGTCTACATAGTGAGTTCCAGGCCAGCTGGAGCTACAGGGTGAGCTTGTCTCAAAAAGTAATTAGTCTGAAGTTTTCATTTGTGTTTTAATTTTCATTGTTGTCTTTTGAAGTCCAAACCCCCTAATTTTAGTGTATTCAAATTTGTTTACTTTTCTCTCTGTTTGTATTTTTGTATGGTGTTTAAGAAATTCTTCTTTGCATTCAGGTCATATATTCTTTCTTTTTAAATCTACATGTATCATGTATGACCATATCATAAGAAATGGAGTCTTATTTCATCATTTATGAAAAAAATAGATGAACCAGTAGCATTTATTTAAAAGTCTCATCTTCCTCACCAGTGTGTAATGGGCTATGTGTTTATTTCTCTACCAACAGCACATTCCTTTAATTATTGCAACATTTATATTAGGGAAAGTTATCTGGAAAGATGAATCCTTCCAACATAAGTCTTTAAGAATGTCTTGGCTACATTAACCATATAAAATGAATGTAACATTTGCCCTCACTTCTCCCTGAAAAAGATTTTTTTTTTTGTAAGACTGAAACTTTAAAAAAGAATGTTTTATAGAATTTATTGTGCCTTTACCTGGAAGTTCATTTGTAGAATGATATTAACTATGGGCTAAAATTGTTTCATAATAAAAGAGCATTTGGAATTCATATTTCTTGTAAGTCACTTTTGTTAAGTTATAGTTTTCTAATGCATTCATACCTAGATTCTCAAATGGACTGGCATATAGCTTTAAATGGCTCCTCCAACTACTTAACTGATGTGCTTCTCCTGCTGCATTCTCTTCTGTATCCTCTTTAAAACTATTTTATTTATTATCTTTATTTTACATGTATGAGTGTATTACCTCCATGTTGGTGGGTGCACCTGTGTCTGCAGTGCCTGAGGAAGTCAGAAGAGGGCATCAGATTCCCTGGAACTGGAGTTAGCCACCATGTGGGTGCTAGGAACTGAACCAGGGTCCTCTCTCTGCAAGAGCAGTCTGTGCTCTTAACTGCTGAGCCATCTCTCCAGCCCCTTCTGTATTCTTAATTGTTATTTATGCCTCCTGTTTTTTTCCCCTTAGCTTAGCTTCTCAAAAGTGGATCGATCTGATTCCATTTTTAGAAGACTCAGTTTTGGATCTTTTGATTCTCTCTGTATCTGTGTCTCCCCCTTGTCATGTGATCTCTGCGAGTCAAAGGCATGATTCTTTTTGACAATATCTCAGTCCTTTAGCAAAGAATAGTATGCATGAATGCACAGATTGCTGGTTTGTTTGGGAGACTGGAGGATTAGGATGATAGGACTAGGGTATTCTGTCCCGTTCCTGCTTTGTCATTAGCAGAGTTTGGCTATCAGATAATAGGGCCAAAAAGATTTTTGATTTGGATTTCAGATGGGGTTAATAATGAAACCCATAGTTCCAGAGGAAGACTGTGAAAAGGGCACATGCACATCTTTGAGAGTTCTAATCAAACTATATACTTGCTATCAGGATTTTCCTGCTTGCTCCTTTGAACTACACGGTAGTGAATTTTCCAACATGCATATTTTCTTATTTCTGAGAGAAATAGAATGCCCTGTTAGTTAAATATTTTGAGAAGGTTGAGAATCAGAGGAAATCAAGGAAATAAGGCTGCTAAGAAGGGAAGGATTTCTTAAAATAAGTATTTCTTAGCTATGAAATAAATGGAAAGAATAGAAAAGGGAAAAAATGTTGACCACTTGCCACTTATACAAAGTGAAAGCTTTATATTAATAGATGTTGTCTGTTGAAAGAGGGAAAGCCACTCCAGTTTGGAGACATGGCTTCTGGGAGGTTGCACATGTCCCAGTGGATGGTCCCACACCAATGTTCATCTGGGCATCACTAATTGGACTTAGGGTTTCTTAAGAACAACAAAAAAGAGGGGATCTGAAGTTATTGGGGAAATGAAGTAGGGTCACTAAGAGGAGGTGTGGGGAAATAGTGAGGGGTCAGTATGACCAACTTACATTGTGAAAATGTATGAAATGGTCAACAAATAATGAAAATATTATTTTAAAAATTAAAAAAAATGTGTGAATTTTCTTTTAAAAATGTCTCATCTAACAAAGCATCAGTTGATCTTCTAAAAGTCCTAATGCTAGTAAAACAGGTAGAACAGGAATTCTGGAAAACAGAACTAGAAAGGAGTGTCTTGCAGTTGTGCAGTTGTTTCTTTGGGAAAGGAAGCTATCAGCAGACTGAAGATAGGCCTGAGGATGAAGCAATCGATAATAGATTTTTTAAACATTTTCTTGAATTCCTGTGATGCATAGGGTGTCTTGAATAGATTTGGTGCTGAGCCTGATTAGGAGGCAAGATGTTTCCACTGGTATAGCCTTCCTGGGAGTCATCAGTATTCCTTACATTGATTTCCCATTTAGGACCCCAGATACAGTTCGCATCTTTAATTTATCTCATCACTCTATTGAGGCACTTTCCTGCATGTGCTGTTGAATTTAAGTAAAGGCATATCTTTATTTTGAAATCCATGAAAGCTGGTATTAAAGACAAAATAAATATACTTCAGGAAAGATAGCATTTTTTCACAACAGATGTGAGAGCAAAGAAACTGCTGACATGTTTATTAGCAATGGATAAACTGAAGGTTTCAGCTTGGCCCAGCACCCAAAAACTGCAGATGTGTAACCAGATGCAAACCTCTAGAGTCTGCAAGATACAATTTGTATTGGACATTTTACAAGATCTCTGGTACTTCCTGCTTGACAAGAAGTACCCCTGAGGGCCACCTGTCTGAAGATATTCCAGTGTTTTTCCCCCTCTACTCTAGTAAGAGCCAAGAAGTGCGGAAGGGCACATATTAAATCAGAAAGAAAAAAAGAAATGTAGGGAGTGAGGGAAGGAAGGAGGGATGGAGAAAGGGAGAGAGGAGGGAAGGAAGGAAAACAGGAAAGAAAAAGGAGAAAGGAAAAAGAAGGGAAATCAGAAATGAGAAACCTAATTATACTTGATCTTCGCATTTAGATTTTTTTAAAGTGGGTCTGGCTTAGAATATGGAATGCCTGTGTTATCTTTCTGTATCTTAGGTTATTTTTACTAGTTGTGAATAAAATGAACATTCCTTGACTCTTGCAAAGATTTATTTAATGCACCAGGCTTCAGTTTAATTACTTGATTGCTATTTCCCTAGTAGGAAGGCACTGACTAAAGTCTTAGCAAATCTCCTATTTTACAATGTATGAACAAATCTTAGTCAGAAACTCTGGCTTAGTACAGTAACCAATGCTGCTTTTAATAACATTTATTTAAAATGCAAACCATATTGGTAATTATCTTAAAACTAAGTATTTGTCATTTTATGTGCTCTAGGAGTCTATGGCAGAGTCAGATTATTAATTAAAGGATTTTCCCATTTTACCAGTAAGGTGTTATTTGTTTTGTTTTCTTTTTTAGACAGCATCTTGTTATATAGCCCAGCCTGGTATCACATTTATAGTCTTCCTGAATGCTGTGATTAGAGGCATCTTTGTAAGTAAGTTAAAGAAAAGGACAATATAGCTATCATTACTCAGACCCATATTATGTATGATTTCACCATTTTATGTTACAGTAACAATAACTGATATTTTTATCACTTTAGCATGCTACATACAATACTAAATTTCATGCTTATATTATTTTAATTCTTTTAAAAGAATGGAAATAATGACCTTGAAGTCAAAATCAATATTACATATACTTTACAGAGGATAAAATTAAGGCTTAGAAAATTCAAGTAACTTCAGTAATTGTCTTAAAATTGAGTATAAAAAAATAGATCAGTGAATAAAGTGCTTGCCTCACAAATGGCAAGGACCTGAGTTTGGATTCACTGCAACTGTTTAAAATGCTAGGCACACTGCAGGCTGCCTGTAATCCCAGCACTTGGGAGGCAGAGACAAGGATCAATGGGCAAACTGATTAGCTAGACTAGTTGAAATATGCAAGATCCAGTTCTAGGGAGAGACCCTGCTTCAATAAATAAAGTGGAGAGTGATCAAGGAAGACACCAGAGGTCAACTTCAGTTCATCATTTCCATAGCCCACACACATGTAACAACACACACACACACACACACACATACACACACACAAATATACATACATATGCAAAACATAATTAAAAATAAGTTTTAATGAGAAAAATGCACTGAGATTTTAAAATTCATTTTGGAATGTTGAGATTATCTTTGCAATCTTGTTTAGAACTTACAAGATTTCAAAAATTGTAGTAGAACTTAATCCATTAGTGTAACAATTATAAGCTGACTTGATGATGACTGACCACTGCTATTCTTTCCTCAGATACAGGAGAATGTGTATCTGGGCTCAGTTGCTCAAACAACTGCATGTTGAAGTCACCATAATTCCAAGACCCACCCAAAGGCATCAGAATCCAACAACACAGCACAGAACCTAGGACTGAAACCACAATTGGGAAAATAGACATCTTAAATAGTGGATTTACATCTGATCAAGCAAAAATAGTCAAATAAAAGTATTATTCAAAATTCAAAGATGCAGTCCATAGGACCCTTTGTATTCTAGCCTCTAGTTCTCTCGATTTCATTGGTTTAATACTTGATCTGAAAACATCTGCACTAGAAAGTCATCAACATGGATGAAATTTGAGACATCATGTTTCTGGTACAAGAGCAATGTATAAATATGTTTTCAAGAATGTTAGAAAACAGAACATTTTAAACACTTGTTTCCATGAGCCAATTGTAGGATTTTAACAATTTTTATTATGAACAAATACCATGTTTGTGAAAATGTGCATATGCTTTGTTAAACTTAACTCATCTTTTTTGAGAGGCATCCAAGAAAACTAGTTTAATTTGTTTCATAATCACACTCTATTTAGGATTCTAAACCACATTACCCTGCTTGGTCATTTACCTCATTCACCAGGCGTGCTTCTAAGTGATTATGACAGTTGCTAACATACAAATCCACTCTCAAAGTGCAGCTTTGCACCACTAAGCAGATACCAAAGAATGTGCTAGAGGCCCAATGGCAACACACAGGGAGCACATCCCAAAATATGTTTGAACCAAGAAATAGCAACATCACTGGAATAAATATGTTGTCTCTTAAGGCAATTATTTTCTCCACATGTAAATGGAGAACTATTTTCTTTGAACATGCCAAACTTTATGCATTTTCAAAGTTGCTCTCAAACTTCAACAGGCATAGAATCATTTAGGAATTTAAAAGAAAAAATATCTGCAGTTACATTGGGGTCTAAGTTCCAAATAATCCAGTGAGTCTGCAGCAGGGTTCCTGAACCTGTGATCTTCAACAAGCTCCTCAAAGCATTCTGATACTTACAATCAGCAGACCATTTCCTACAAAACAGTGCTAATAACCACATGCTATGTAACTAGGAATGTAACTTTCATATTGCATGTTTCCCTTCCTTAAACCACCTTGACATAGTTTAATATCACTTTTAGGCCCTCTCATTTATTTTCAGTTTCAACTCAAGTAGAGAAGTTCAACATTTCTGTGTGACTTTCAGCCAGTAAGTCTTATGGAATTACAAACAAAATCCCTCAGATTCAGAACTGTAGTACCTCCATATGTCCAGGACTATAGGCTGACAGCTTTGTCTGTACTTGATATTTTGGGAAGGAAGCATGATTTCATAGAGACATGGAAGTAAGTAAGACAAAGTCCCACAGCACTAAGGAAGTAACAATTCATCACAGCATAAGAAATCATTCTCTTTTGGGCTGGAGAGATGGCTCAGTGGTTAAGAGCACTTACTGCTCTTGCAAAGGACCTGGGTTTGACTCCCAGCACCCACATGGCAGCTAACAACTGTCCATAACTCCAGTTCCAGAAGATCTGATGCCCTCTTCTGACCATTGCGGGCATTGCATGACACAGGTGCACTTACACACATGCAGGCAATACACTCATTCACATAAAATAAAAAAAATTTTAAAAATTAAAAATTTAAAATATTAAAAATGAATAATGCTCTCTACTTCTATCTCCCCCCCCACGTGTGTGTGAGAGTGTGTTTGTGTGTGTGTTTTATATTTGCATATGTGTGCATATATCTGTGTGCACATCTGCTGAGGTCAGAGGGGAACATCAGGTGTCCTGCTATATCACTATTCACCTTGTTTTCTTGAGATACTGTCTTTTAATGAACACGAAGCTTGCCATTTGCACTTTCACCTCAGCACTGGGGTTATAGGCATGTGTGGCTGTGCCTGGCATTTTTACATGGGTTCTGGGAGCTGGAACTCAGGTCCTCATGCTTACACAGCAAGTGGTCTTATCACTAAGCAATTTCTTTAGCTGAATAATGGCAAATTTTGTCTCATAAGATGGTAATAGGTGTTGCCACATATTTTAGAAATGCTGGATTAAACTTAGTGTATTTTGAGATCCATCTATTTTTTTTCTATGCTGGAGATAAACCCAGGTCCTTGAACTCTATATCTGCACTACACCAAACCCCTCACCAGAATCTTTACAATGCTAATATTCATTACCACTCTCAATGATGGGTTATAGTATAAAGTTTTCTTCCTCATTTTATTAGTTCGTTGAGAATTTCATACAATGTGTTTTGATCACATTTGGCCTGTATCCCCCCAACTCCTCCTAGGTCTCCCCTCCTTCCTTACACACTCAACTTTCTATGCTCTTTTTATTTAATCCCATTGACACTAGTTTGTACTGCCTAGGTACTCTTGGATATGTGATCATTCACTGGAGTGTGGTCTACCTACCAGGGGCCACAATCTTAAAGGAAACTGACTTTCCCCCCTCCCTGCAGCTATCAATTGTCAGTCACTCTTGAACTAGGGGTGGTGGATTAATGTCCACCTCCCCTCTCCATTTAAGGATTTTTGTCTGGATTGAGCTTGCAAAAATCTTGTGAATGCTGGCACAGCCAATGTGAGCTCATATGTGCAATTGTTCTGTTGTATCTGGAAAATAGTTTTCTTGTTATAGTCATTCACAGCCTCTGGCTCTTACAATCCTTTTGCTACTTCTTCCATAATGATTCCTGAGCCCTGGGAGAAGAGGGTGTGCTATAGGTGTCCCATTTAAGGCTGAGCTCTCTGCAATCTCTTATTCTTTAGACCTTGACCAGTTGTAGGTCTCTGTGTTAATTATCATTTACTGCAAAAAGAAGCTTGTCTGATAAGGGTTGAGAGATGCACTAATCTATGGGTATATAAACCATTAGAAGTCAATTTAGTGCTATGTCAATTTAGTAGAAAGTAGGAGTAGGTTCTCCCCTACAGCCTATGACCTGTCTAACCACAGGTTCTTGGCCCCAGTAATGGTGCCAGGTATGGGTTCCATCTTGTGGAGTGGGCCTTAAATATAATAAAAAATAATTGGTTTATCTATGACATTTGTGCTGCTATTGCACCAGTGGGTTTATCTTGCCAGACCAGACATTATTTTAGCCCAGAGGGTTCACAGTTGGATAAATCTTATGACTTCTTTCCTTATCCTGTAGTGTGCATATCACTTTCCAGCACTTTGTACAGTAGGGATGAAGCTTCCAGGTTAGTACCAGCTTGATTTTTCCATGTTATATGACCCACATATGTGGTGCCTTCAGCAATGGGGTCTTACTGTTAAGTTCTAGTGGTGACCAAGAGCAATGCCAATAGCCCATATTGTTTGGAAGTGTATGGGTGTCCACCAGCCAACACCTCCAAAAGAAGTAATCCATTTCTGGCACTGGATTTTTTGTTAGCCTCAGGTATCAAGTAGGGGCATTGCTAACCTGTTATAGGGTAAATCCATTTAAACTTGTTTCATAAATGTATATATTTTAAGCAACTTTTACAGTAGTAAGTTTCCATATGGCTTTTTCCAAAGGGCTTTCGTGTTGGTTATCCCTCCTCATGCTCCCTCCTCTACCCTGCCCTGTCATTCTCCACCTCATTTAACCCATTCTGCTTTATTATTCCCTCTTACCACATTATATTACTGCATTATATCTTTTTTTCCCTTGAAAGCCCCACTCCTCATGGCTCCTTACTAATTTCCTTGCCTCCATGGGTATTCCAAATGAAACACACATATCTAAAGATTCAAAGCTTATATCCACAAATGAGAGGAAACATGAAATGTTTGTCTTTCTGGGTCTGGGTTACTTCACCTACAATGAGTATTTCCATCTCTTTCCGTTTATCTGGAAATTTCATAAGAGCTGAGTAATATTCCATTATGTAAATGTACCTAATATTCATTATCCATTCATCTGTTGATAGATGTCCAGGCTATTCCTATTTTCTGGCTATTGTGAATAGGCTAGCAATGAAACTGGATGAGCAGGCATCTCTAGCAGGATAATAGAGTACTTGAGGCATATGTCCAAGAGTGGTATAGCTGGATCATACAGTAGTCTATTTTTAACTTTTTGAGGAAAGTCCACACTGGCTATGGCAAAATGGAATCTTCTTCAATGGAAAATGCCTTTTACCCACCTTCATATTTCTTTTTTTAATTAATTTATTTTTATTTTATGTATATGAGTGTATTGCCCTCATGTATGTAAGTGCACCCGTGTTGTGCAATACTTGCAGAGGACAGAAGAGGCAGTTGGATACCCTGGAACTGGAGTCACAGACAGTTGTTAGCTGCCATGTGGGTGCTGGGATTCAAACCCGGGTCTTCTGCAAGAACAACCAGTGTTCTTAACTGTCGAGCCATCTCTCCAGCCCCCACCTTCATATTTCTAAATCTTTCTCTTATTTTACAAGACAGTTTGAAAAAGAAAGTTCTGTTTAAAGCATGTACTAACTCTGGGAAAAATATTTCTTGGCCTAAGCTGTGAGGGTTAGTTATAGAAAGATAAGTAATGCCTTTGTGACAGCTGCACAAACACTATTAGCTAGTCTATGTCTTATTTTGCTTCCTATTTCAAAAACCTTGCTTTCAGGGGTGAGAGAGATGGCTTAGTAGTTAAAAGCACTAGTTACTCTTATGGATGGCCCAGATTTGGTTCCCAGCACCCACATGACAGCTAGCAATCATCTGTAATTCCATTTCTAGGGCATCGGACAGTCTCTTCTTGCCTTTGTGAGCTTTGCATACACATGATGCACTTACATATATGTAGTCAAAACACTCATACACATAAAAATAAATAAAAATTAAAAAGCTGTAGATCACAGAAAAATTGGATGCATTAAAATTTTTATTAACTGGGTGTGGTGGCACATGCCTTTAATCCCCGCATTTGGGAGACAGAGGCAAGTGGATTTCTGTGAGTTTAAGGCCAGTCTGGGCTACATAGCAAGTTCTAGGCCAGCTGGGGCTACAGGGAGACTCTGTCTCAAAAAGACAGATAGATGACAGATAGGTAGGTAGATAGATAGATAGATAGATAGACAGATGATAGATAATTTTTCATTTACTTTTAAACTTTTAATCGATAAACAGAGTGCATATATTTATGTGATATATGATATCTTGATGCATATTTACCTACTGGAATGATTAAACCAAATTAATTAACAAATCCACCTCTCTCTTTTTTGCAGAGACAGCATTTAAATCCAACCTATCAGCAATTTTAAAATATGTTAAGCATTATTGTTTATTTTAATCATGATTCTGTGTTAAAGATCACTAAAGCTTATTCTTCTTATTAGCCTGAAGCTTTGTACTCTGATAAATCTCTTCCATTTCCCCATTCAACT
The DNA here is from genome assembly GCF_000622305.1 of Nannospalax galili. Taxonomy (NCBI): domain Eukaryota; kingdom Metazoa; phylum Chordata; class Mammalia; order Rodentia; family Spalacidae; genus Nannospalax; species Nannospalax galili. The sequence goes on from NW_008360313.1 coordinate 241,717, forward strand.
CTTTCCACCAGTCTCCCCTTACCCCACCTATTCTCTCCTATTAATTTAGCTTTCTTAGAGTCCATGTGTAAATGAGCCCATACAGTATTTGTCTTTCTGTGCCTGGTTTATTTGTTAAGCATAATACTCTCCAGATTTATCTATGTTGTTACAAATAACAGAATTTCTTTCAAGGCTGAGAAACATTTTATATATATATATATGCTTATATACATACATATATATATATATATACTTTTTCAATCCCCTTAGGTGATGATAGATCCCTAGGATTTTTTTTCCATATCTTGGCAGTTGTGAATAATGCTGGAGCAAACCCATGAACATGCAGATATCTTCAGCATATTAACTTGATTCCTTTGGGATATATGTCAAAGTAGGACTGCTGGAACATGAAACTGTATCATAGTTATCTGAAGAGTCTCCATACTATCCATGATAATCCCATACCACTTCAAACTTAATATGGATCTCATTGGATTTCTTTTTTAATTCTTAAAAATGCAATCTCTGACCCTCAAGACAGCTCTGTGGGTAGAGTTGTTTTCTGATGGACTAGTGACCTTTTAACTGCTCAATCTCTGAGATCCACAGGGTTGAAGGAGAGAACTGACTCTTGGAAGATAGATGCTCTAAACAATTAACAAATAGAAGGCAGATGGGATGGTTCAGCAGATTATGGGTCTTGCTACCTGATAACCCGAGTTCAAACTCTGGAACCCACATTGTAGAAAGAACGAACAACTCCACAACTTGTCCTCTGACCTCCACATATATGCCACAGCACACACATACACACACACATACAATAAAAATAAATAAAATTTAATTAATAGAAAAGGTTTGCCTGCTGAAACCAATATGAAATCTTACTTAGATTGATCACAGTTGGTCAAGATGCTCATCCTCTGTAGACACCTTAATATTATACAACATTAATCTAGACTTGGAGGATAAAATGACATCCAAGTATTTGGTAAGAGACAGAAAACCATGTGTGTTTGCCATCTCTCAGCCAGAATGAGTGCTTTATCCACTCCAGAGACGGTATGAGAGTGAATTTCTTCTAGAAAGCTACTCCTTTAAACAGCACTGGTCTCAGGTGACTTTGAGCACAAACCAGTGGCTTAGAAAGCACATGTACAGAATTGTGCTAACCCCACAATGGCTTCTATTTCTACCTCTTTCAGAGTTCAGAGTCTTTGAAAATCTTTACCAGAGGGGAAAACAAAACAAAACAAAAAGTCAACCTCCTTGACAGAGCTAGGAAATCGAGAGCTTTCTGTTTCCAAAAAAGTTAAATGATGTCTCTTACACTTTAATTCAAAGACAAGTGAGAAAAAAATTTTTTTCCAGTGGCAATCGAGACAGAGAGACAGAAAAAAAGATTTGTAGAAAAAGCAAAGATTTCTTCATGGTTGTGAGTCAGTGTTTCATGGGTATTGATTTTCCACAATGTGGATTTTTATATGAGAATCATTTGGGGCAGGGGAGTTCTGCACATGAAAGGAAGCAGTTATGTGTCTGTGAAGTCTACTGATTGGAGGTGGCAGCAGAGATGAGTTTTTATTTAGTGGGTAAGAGCATAGGCCAGGAATTTAACAAGCCTAGGTGCAAACGTAGCCTTTACCTGGTTATCTGTGAAACTCTGGACAAATTTCACCTCCCAACTCTAACTCCCTCATCTGTATGATATACCTATTAATGGGAAATTTATACCATGCATGCAGCAGAATGAGACCAGGCCTAGAGCACTTAACACAGCATTTGGCCAAGCATAAGGCTGCTGTTAAAATTTTTATTTTTCTCTTTTGGCAACAGATGTTTGTGGCTGTTTCAACAGTTTAACCCCACATCTCTAATAAGTTGCCAAAAGAGAATTTTCCATCTCTGCCCCTTTTAACCACACCCTGCTTTAATCATGAACCAAATTTCAACACTACCTCGGAAAGGTCACCACCCACTACAGATTTCTCCATGTAGTTTTAAATTTCATTGCATGAAAAGCAATCTATCAGCCAAAGGGATAGTTAGTGCCTCCTATTAAGATATTATATTGTTATAGGAGTTTACTTTAATCATAAAGAGGAAAGATGTGATTGAAAAATCTTGGGATTGAGGGCATTTATAGTATTCTCAGTTTCAATAACTTCAAGACAGCACTCCACACTTTGTGCAACCGAGGGAAGGTTCACACTTTATAAAACCATGTCTCCGAAGACTACAAATATTGCCATAACGTCAGTATCAACCAAGACCTCCAAGCGAGTCTCTCTCTCTCTCTCTCTCTCTCTCTCTCTCTCTCTCTCTCTCTCTCTTTCTCTCTCTCCACTCACTTATTTGTTACAAATTACATTCAATGATAGGATACCGTAGTTTAACATTTTTTTATCCTAAACTTACTTGATGTGTTTTCAGTTTTTCTTGTGAAACATACTACTCCCAGTTTATCCTATAATTAGCCCAGAACATTGGAAACCAATCTTGTAGATTTAGTCATTCACCAGCTATATCAATTTCTTATATAGTGATGAAAAGCCTAACTAATGCCATCTTCAATTAAAAGGAAGAAGACTAATTGGTGGAGGAAGAGGAGGAGAGAGGAGGAAAAGGAAGAAGAGAGGGCCAGAGAGCTTAGTTGGTAACATGCTTGTCTTGAAAGCATGGGGACATAAATCCAATCCTCAGAACCTGTACTTTTTTTTAAATGCCAGATTTATAATCCCAGCACCAGGAAGGTGTAGATGCCTGGAGCCTGCTGGTTAGCCAGCCTAACCTAATTTGTGAGTCAAAGGCCAGTGACACAAGGAAACAGAGCCTTTCAGGCTTCTGGGAACTTGTTCATAAGAATCTATAGCAATTGTGACAACATGCACAGGACTACGCACACCCAAACTAGTTAAAAAACCAGCATAGAACTGGGGAAATAGGCAGAAGGCCCTAACCTTAGCCAAGAAACTGTTGTCAGCTGATCACTGCTAGGTTAGGGAGAGTTGGTCTTTTTTTTTTTAAGGGAGTGATGCTAGATAGGCTCACCAGGCTCCAGAATGAACTCATACTAAGAGACATATGGGCATACAAACTTAACTTTATAGGCTTTAACATAGATAACAAAACGCCTGAAATCTGGTGGAGGGGCTATGGAGAAGATGCAGATAAGGGAGAGGGTCTAAATATGATTAAGATGTATTGTATGAAATGCACAAAAATTCAATAAAAATATATATTGAAAAAAAGGCCAGAGAGACTTTTCCTCAAAAACACAAGGTAGATGGTTCCCAAGGAACAGTATCTGAAGTTATCCTGTTGACTCTAAATGCACACGCATGTGCACCTGTGTACACAGGCACACACACAAATGGAAACAAAAAGTATCAAAACCCCTGGGACATAATAAGGGCAGTCCTAAGGAGGAAACACAGCTCTAAGGCCTACAATGCAAATATCAGAGGGAACTCAAACAAGCACATCAAGATTTTGGGAAAACAAGAACAAACCAAATAGAGAGTAATAGATGCCAAAAATAATTAAGACCAGGGCAGAAGTTAATTAAGTGGAAATAACAACAAAAACAATACAAAGAATCAATGAAATGCAGAGTTGGTTCATTGAAAAGATGAACAAGATAGATAAACACTCAACCAAATTAAGAAAAATAAAAAGAAGACCCAATTCAATCAAATTAGAGATGAAAAGGGAGATGTTAAAAGATATCAAAGAAATTCAGAAATTCGTAGGGACATGATTTATAAACCTTATATTCCACTAAGTTGAAAACCTAAAAGAGATGTACTGATTTATGAATGCATCAAAATCACCAAGGTTAATGCAAAATAAAATCAATAATTTAAACAGACCTATCTATAACAAGGAATGAAATTATATAAATAATAATAATAATAAAAATCTCCTGATTACAAAAGACCCAGTCCAGATGGAGTCTCTGTAGAATCCTACCAGCGTGCTAAGGAAGAACTAAAAATCAATGCTTGTTAAATTATTCCATAAAAGAGAAAATGAAGGAACTCTGAAAAACTCCTTTTACAAAGACTGTATTACTCTAATACCAAAGCCAGATAAAAACACAATGGAAAAAGAAAACTATAGATTAATATCCTTGATTAGCATAGAAGTAAAAATTGCAGCAAAGCAGTTACAAACTGAATAAGGGAAAACATCAAAAAGATCATTCATCAATAGCTAGGTTGGCTTCATTTGCAAGACACAAGGATCATTCAACCTATGAAAATCAAATATAATAAACCATAAAATTAGCTCAGAGACAGAAATCACATGATCATCTCAATAGATGCAGAAAAGGTTTCTGACAAAACCCAACTTTCCTTCATGATGAAAGTCCTAGAGAATTTAGGGATACAGGGGACATAGCTCAACATAATAAAGGCAATTTGCAGAAGTCCACAGTCCACTTCATGCTAAACTCAAAGCATTTCCACTAAAATCGGGAACAACACGAGGATATCCACTCTCTCCATTTATATTCAATATATCATGCAATAGGAAGTGCAATAAAAGAAAAGGGACACATCATGAAAAGAGGAAATGAAAATATTCCTGCTTTCAGAGGATATGATTCTATATATAGAAGACTCTAAAGACTCCACCAGCAAATACATACAGTTGATAAACATGTTCAGTAAAGTGGCAGTATACAAAATGACCTTATATAAAATCAGTAGCATTTCTGCATATTAATGACAAACATATTGAAGGAAATTCCTACAGAATGGGAGAAAAATCCTTGCCAGATACGCATCTGGCACAGGATTAACATCTACAGTATAGAAGGAACTTAAAAACTAAACAGCCAGGAAACAACCCAATCAAAATACAATAGCTAAACTACTTTGTAGTGTATCAAATTGAAGAAAGTTCTCAAAAGAAACACACACAATTAACAAATACTGCAAAAAGTGTTCAGGAAAATGCAGATCAAATTTACTTTGAGATTTCCAGTAGAATAGCCATTACCTTGAAAGCAAATGATAACAAATGCTAATGTGGAAGTGGAAAAAGAGGAACACTTACGTAACTGCTGGTAGGGGTGTAAACTGGTACAACCACTGTGGAAATTAGTTTGGAGGTTTCTTAAAAAGCTAAAAATGGGACTTCTATATGACTCAGTTATATTACTCCTAAGCATATATACAAAGGATTCTACATCATGTGAGAGAGATATCTCCACATCTATGCCCATTGCAGTTCACAGTATTTATGAAACAGAATCAGCCTAGATGTCCATCAACTGATGAAGGGATACAGAAAATGTGGTACATTCGCACTGCAGAATTCTACTAGGCAGTAAAGAAATAAGAAGTTATAAAATCTTCAAGTCTTTGTATTGAATTGGAAAATACTATGTTGAATGAGATAACCCATACCCAGAAACACAAACACCCCATGTGTTCTCACATGTGGATCCTAGATTTGAAGTTTCAGGTGTTTGTGTTTGAGATGGAGTGAATATCTCTAGAGGTCAGGAGGAAAGAAAGGATTCATGACTGGGAGAGGGGAAAGATCTGAAAGGAGAGCATGGTAAGACGTGTGATATGGGAAGGGGAGAATAGTAGGGGTGGAAGGTCTAAATGGGATGGAAGTGGTAAAGGAGGAAAAGGGGATGAAGGGGATCATCAACCAAAACTAAGGATATATGAAAAAGCTATGTAGGAATCTACTACTATATAAGCAACTCTTAAGATTAAAAGTAAAGCTTGAACAGAGCTATCCTGCATGGGTAAACAACTCTCTTCTCAAAAGCCATCAATGATCTAAGCTAGTTATAGACTGTTCTACAGTTTCACCCTGCTGAACAAGATATGCCTGTTGTGCTGCATAGCTTTGTCAACTTGACACACCTGGGTAGAGGGAACCTCAATTGGGGAATTTCCTCCATTGGACTGGCCTGTGGCCATGTCTGTGGGGCATTTTCTTGATTGTTAAGTTACATGGGAGGGCCCAGCCCATTGTGGGTGGTGCCACCCCTGAGCAGGTGGTCCTGTTTGTATAAGAAAGCAATTTGAGCAGGTGCCAGGAGACCAAGCCGGTAAGCAGTGTTTCTCTGTGGCCTGTACTCCAGCCCCTGCCTTGAGGTTCCTGTCCTGAGTTCCTAACTTGGGCTCCCTCAGTGATGAACTGAGACCTGGGAGTGGTGAGTCATATAAGCCTTTTCCTCCCCAAGTTGGGATTAGTCAGAATGTTTTGTCACAGCAATTGAAAGCAAACTAGAACACCCACTGCTACAATAGTGGCATGACTCTTCCAGGGGTAATACACGCCAGGTACTGTAAACCTGCTCAAAATCCTATGGCTAGGGAGCTCACAGGCACTATGGTGGAATCTACCACTGATGTTTTGCTAGATGGATCTGAGGTTAAACTGCCTTCTGAATACCTATGTTTATACTCACAGACTGGTGCAGCTCTCAACCTTATCAGAGAAACTTCTTTTGGCAGAGGCAGAAGTTAAATCAGAGACTCCTAAAATGTCATGAATAGATAAGGGAATGCTGAGTGCTTAGCCTTCAGTGGGACACCTGTATCACTCACTTCATGACACAGGGGAGAGTGGATATTGTGGAAGAGGGGAAGGCAGGATTGTGAGCATTAGAGGATGGAGAGGAGTGTTACAAAGTGCTGTCTTCTGGATATGACATGGCCGTGGCAATTCTAAGCACACAGTATCTGTGACCACTTGCACAAGAATGGTATACACACACACACACACACACACACACACTGACATGTAAGTAGGAGAGAGAGTACTTGAGAAGAAGAGGGTCAGTAGAAATGGGAAGGGGCTATGAAAGGTAATGGTAGGTCATGATGACAACACATCATACTCAAGTAAGAAGCTGTCAAAATTGAAAATAACTCATTTGAAAAGTTAAACTGAAGAGACAGATAGCTTTACAATAATAGTGCTAGAAGTAAATGATGAATGGAACAACCAACAGAAAGAAAGTTGACAGGATTGAGCAATACACTGAACCAAGTAGGTTTAACAGATATGCACAGAACACTTGCCCCATGCAAGATACATGTTCCTTTCTTTGTAAATTTTTAATGAATTTTTGTGTATATCATACAGAACATCTTAATCATCTTTATACCCCCTCCTCCATCCACACCCTCTTGTAGCCCCCCACACTGGATTTTATGCATTATGTCATTTGTGTTAAGGCCTAGTGTCCCCAGACATCCCTCAGTACCCCAGACATCCCTCAGTTCAATTTCATCCACTAAGGTCTAGTCAGCCTATCTAGAGTTCCTCCCTTTAAGATCAGCTCTTCCTCACCCAGCAGTATAATCAGCTGCCAAAAGTTCTTCAGCTAAGATTGGGGCCTGCTGCCTATTTCCATAGTTCTGTGATAGGTTTTTGTCTGCTTGAACTTACATGGGTCTTGTGCATGCTGACACCATTGCTGTAGATTCATATGAGCAAGGTCCCATATAGCCTGTAGGACTATATTTCTATATAGGCATGCACCTCTTCCTCTGGCTCTTACAGTCTTTCTACCCCCTCTTCTGCAATGGTCACTGAGCACTGGATGGATGGAGTTTAATATAGGAGTCCTGTCCAAGGACCCACACTCTGCAGACTTTTATTCTCCATGCCTTGGCCATTTGTGTCTTTTTGTGTTCATGGCCCTCTGTTGCATGAGGGAGCTTCATTGATGAGAGTTGAGAGATGCTTTAGTATTCTCTCTAACCCTGTTCCACTCTGATCTGTGGGACTTAGGTGTAGAGGTTCCATTATAGATGTGTCATTTAGGATTGGGCAATTCACAGATAATCTCTATGTGTTACCAGTTGTGGTACTCTGTAATAATCTCTGTCTTTTGCAAAACAAGCTTCTTTGATGAGTGGTGACTGGGTTACTTGTCTTTAAATATAAGGACCCATATTTTGCAAATAGTAAGAAATTACATTTTTCTAGGGATATGACAGCTTTGGGATTTTTTCCCAAGATCTATGACCTCTTCAGCCATGTGTATTTGGCTATATTTATAGTACCACACATGAGTTTCCTCCCATTGAGTGGGTTTTAAGTCCATTTAGGTAGCTATTGATTCTTTGCAGATGCATATGGACATATGCTAGATCAGAAAACAACTCTCAATAGATTTAAAAAGACAGATGTTATTCAAATAATCTTGTCTACAAACAGGTGAGGTTACAAATCAATAACAGAGACAAATGAGATTTCACCAGTTTTGGGAAATGACATATTTCTGAACGATCAATGGATCAAATAAAAAAATCACAAGGGAAATTAGAAAATGCTTAGAGACAAATGAAAATGAAGACTCGATGTATCATAAGTTATGGGCAGAGCAAAAGGAGTGGTAAAGGAACAACAGATCACTGTAAATGCTGACATTAGACCATGGGAATGATCTGTAATCTGTAATTTAAGGAACTAGAAAAGAAAAACAAACTAAACTCAAAGATAGAAGAAGAAAGACAAATGAGCGATTAGAGACCATATAAACAGAGGACAGAGAAACAGATAAATTAAACCAAAAATTGTTTGTTTGAAAAGATTAACAAACTTAATTTTTAGATAGGCTAAGATTTAAAAAAAAAAGAGATCTGTAGTTGTCAACTTGACACACCTGTGTAGAGGCAGCCTCAATTGGAGAATATCCTCCATTGGATTGGCCTATGGCCAAGTCTATGGGCTATTTTCTTGATTGTTGAGCGGTGTGGGAGGGCCCAGCCCACTGTGGGCAGTGTAGCCCCTGGGCAGGCTGTTCTGCATTGTATAAGAAAGCAGGCTGAGCAGGGGTCAGAGGAGCAAGCCAGTAAGCAGTGTTCCTCCATGGCCTGTGCTCCAGCTCCTGTCTCCAGGTTCCTGCACTGAGTTCATACCTTGGGCTTCCTCAGTGATGAACTGTGACCTGGAAGATGTAAGCTGAATAACCCTTTCCTCCCCAAGTTGATATTGGTTAGAGTGTTTTGTCACAGCATGGAGAAACAAACTAGAACAAGACTCAAATTACTAAATGAGACATTAGAGTGGGAGCATCACCATGGATTCTACAGAAATAGAAAGGAACAGTGAACTATCAACAATGGTACATCAACAAACAGGAAAACCTAGATAAATGGAGAAATACCTAGGAAGATGACTGCTAGCAGGACTGGAACATTAAAGAACAGAAAATCTGAATATATCTATAATCAAAGGAGTTGACTCATTAACCAGAATTCTGTTGACAAATTATAGTTCTGATCCTGATCTTTGTTTAATTTTTAATATTTTATTTACTATCATTACTTTATGTATATAAGTGTATTGACTGAATGCATGTAAGTGTACCCATGGCATGCAGTGCCTGCGGATGTCAGAAGAGGGCATTGGCTTCCTCTGGAACTGGGATTATGGACAGTCGTTAGCAGCCATGTGGGTGCTGGTCAAACCTGGGTCCTCCGTGAGAGCAGTCAGTGCTCTTAACAGCTAAGTCATCTCTCCAGCCCCCTGATTTTTGTTTTTAATATGTCTATCTTTTGCTTGTATTTTGTGTTGCAATCAAATTAAACTAACTGAAAATGAGAAAAATAGTCTTTTT
>NW_008360313.1:251347-262437 GCF_000622305.1 Nannospalax galili
CACATTAGCATTGTCCCTTTAATTTTTTCTCTTTGGCAAACATATGAAGTTTATTTTTCTGTATCTTTATACCTTTTGTGAAGTTTTTTTGGTATTGCTGTTTAAAAAAAATAATGTATAAAAAGACTTCTTTAACCCCATTGCTAAAAACAGAATCTCCTACCAAGCAAAACCCACAGATCTTAACCAGGTGAGGTGGCATGTGCCTTTAATCCCAGCACTTGGAGGCAAAGGCAAGCAGATCTCTGTGAGTTCAAAGCTGGCCTGGTCTATGTAGCAAGACTCTGTCTCAAAATAAATAAATAAATAAATAAATAAATAAATAAATAATGAGAGACAGCTACAGACTTGATTTCACTGGTTGCTTTCAAGGTACCTTGAAGCTTTTCCAAGAATTTGAAGGGGAGAGAATGTCTTTGCTTATTATAATATGCCAGGGACACTGCTTATGCCAGTGTTGAAGGAATCTGCATGAAGATATGAAATAAAATCTTAAAGTATATAGACAACCATGGGCTTCTCCTTCAACGTTTCCAATATAAACTAATTCTTCACTTTTTGCTGGAAAAAAGTCTATTTTTGGAAAACTGATGGTCTCTTATAGGACCAGGATAATTACTCACATTACATTCTATATAAAACTCTGACAGCTATGCTGCTGGTTTTATATGAAAGCTTTATTAAGTTGGTGTCCACAGCTTCTCCTCAATGGATTAACTAAATATGAAAGGTTTTTCCTCATGTTCTCTCTCTCTCTCTCTCTCTCCCTCTCTCTCTCTCTCTCTCTCTCTCTCTCTCTCTCTCTCTCTGTGTGTGTTTTGATGATAACTATTCTACTTTAGATACTGGGTTTTTTATAAACACATATCAAAAGAAAATCCTTCTTCTCCCTTTTTCCTCATTTATTCTATTTTCCTAGAAGATTCATAAAATGCTAAACTATGATGCACAAACAGGGAAGCCAGATCTGACAAGTGCTCAAGGGTATTTTGTTACTGTTGTCAAATAAGCCATGTTTTCCTTGAGAAGACCCAGAAATCAGCATGAACTTGTGCTGGATAGCTTTAGTTGCCAACTTGACACACCTGGATAGAGGAAATCTCAACTGAGGAATTTCCTCCCTTAGATTGACTTGTGGCCATATTTGAGGGGCATTTTCTTGATTGCTGAGTGATGTCAGAGGCCCAGCCCACTGTAGGCAGTGCCACCTCTGGGCAGGTGGTCCTGAGTTGTATGAAAACATAGGCTGAGTATGAGTCAGAGGAGCAAGCCAGTAAGCAACATTCCTCCATGTTCTTTGCTCCAGGTTCCTGCCCTGAGTTCCTGCCTTGTCTCCCCTTGATGATGAACTGTGCTGTTAGCCAAATAAACCTTTTTCCCCCAAGTTGGTTTTGGTCAGTATTTTTACTACAGCAATAGAGGGTAACTATAAGAGAACTTGAAACAATTCTTTCCAATCAGGACTTAAGAGAGCAAGATCTGTCCATAGATACAATTGTGGCACTGATGTTATAGGAGTAACCAACCACTTTCTGACTGGATTTAAAGCCCACACCACAAGAGAAAACATATGCCTGATATTGTAAATCTGACCAAGAACCCATGGCTGGGGGGCTCATAGGCCACAGGAGTGAACTAATATTATTTTGCAAAATGGGCATACTATTGAACTGTTGTCTAGATACATATAGATACATATAGCTGTCCATAGATTAGTGCAGCTCTCAGTCCTCATCATAGATGCTTCCCTGGGAAGTGGAAGGTGGTTAATGTATAAACTTATAACTGGTTAAAGTGAAGGCAATACCTGTCTGTGGAGCACTCATCCACAAATGGGACATCTATATCACATGTCCTCCCTCCAAGGCTCAGAGAACACCATGAAAGATGGGACAGAAGCATTGTAAGATGCAAAACTTGGGGAAGACCAGGGTAAAGCAGTGTCTTCTGGACATGACCAGACCGCTACACTCATGAACTCACAGCAGCTGTGGTTGCCTGAACAAGACCTGCACAAGATCAAGCCAGTAAATAGTCTAGGATGGAGGTGAGAGGGGCTTACACGCACCCACCTCTAGCTGGAGAGATTTTGACAGCTGACTTCTAGAGGAGGGAGAGTCAGTTCTTTTTGGGGATTTGGTACCTGGTAGGTTGACTATGTTTCAGTGGATGGTTCTGTACCCATGGCATATATGGGTAGCACAAACTGGATTTAGTGGGTTATAAAAACAAAAAGGACATGAAGTTAAGACAGGGTGGTGGGTGAATGTGAGATAAGGTAGAAGGAGGAAAGGTAGGGAATATAATCAAAATACATTGTAAGCATGTTTGAAATTCTCAAAAACTAATAAAAATATTTAAAAAAGATATGAGAATAAAAGACACAGTAAAACCTGGTTATAAAAACTAAATGGAGATTCATTTTGGGGTAAGCCATTACTTGGAAATTGTCTTTAACATTGCACCATGTATTAAAAATTATTGGGGAGCAAAAACCCAGTGGGTCATCTCTCTTTTCTGAATGAGGGGTTTATGACCTTACATGGGTAACTTCTAAATATAAGACTTTCCAACTGATCATTAGTGCATTTACCTATAACAAAGAGAAAAAGACATAATTTTAGGGTTTCCAGGTATGTCTGGGCATATTTTTTTCTTTAAAATTGAGCCTGATTTAAAATACTTCTGGATGATAGAAATCCAGACTGGTTCCAGTTTTTGGAGATTATAAATAAAGCTGCTATAAACAGTTGAACACCAGTCTTTGAGTAGACTTAGATTTTTATTTCTTTTGAGGAAAAGCAAACAGTAGACTTGCTGGGTTGTAGGGTAAGTATGTGTACGTTTAACTGTATACGTTATTTATTCAGTTAAACATGCAGAAAGGACTGTATAGTTTTATATCCCCACCAGCCTATATATGAGCTCTAGTTGCTCATATTCTTGCCAAAACTTTTAAAAGTGGGCTTCTAAATGCTTGTCATTTTAGTGGATGTGCATTTGAATTTTTCTAATGATTAACAATCCTTAGCATTTTAAAATGTCTCAATTGCCATCTGTGCCTCTACTTTGATGAAGTGTCTAGTCAAATGTTTGCTTATTAAAAATGTTACCAGTACCATTGAGATGTAAGTGTTCTGTATGTATTTTATACATCTTCTATATCATTTATTCTTTTGAAAATATTTTCTTCAGGTTTATGGCTGTGTCCTTTCCTTTTCCCTTCCTTCCTCCCTCCCTCCCTTCCTTCCTTCGGTTAAGTTTTTGTTACATTTATTTATTTAGTTGTGTGTGTGTGTGTGTGTGTGTGTGTGTGTGTGTGTTTATGTGTGAGTGCATGTGTGCATTGGGATGCATGTAGAGGACAACTTGCTGGAGCTGGTTGTCTTCTTCCACTTTGTGGGTCCTAGGGATTGAACTGAAGTCATCAGGTTTGGCAGCAAGCCTGCTTCCACAAAACCATCTTGCCAACACAGTTATCATTTGGCTTATATTCTAGCGTATGACATTTCTCCAAAGAGTGACGGGAACTTTCATATTCTGTAGTATAAGGCATACTTCTACTCCATACTGCAAAGAAGAATCAGCATGTGCATGTTATTAATGGCTTAGCACTATTCACTGACTTTTCCCTTCCTTCCTCCCTCCCTCCCTTCCTTCCTTCGGTTAAGTTTTTGTTACATTTATTTATTTAGTTGTGTGTGTGTGTGTGTGTGTGTGTGTGTGTGTGTGTGTGTGCGCACGCCCATAATATGTATTGTGTGGGTGGACATACATGCCATGGCTTTCCTGTGGCAATCAGAGGACAATTGTGGGAATCAGCTCTCCTTTTACCATGTGCTCCTAGGGATCAAACTCAAATCATCAGGCTTAGAAACAGTACCTTTGCCCTCTGAGCCATTTTGCCTGCTCCCCCCCATCCCCGTTAATGGTGTTTGTGTTTTTCTGAGTAAAAGTCTCTCTCTCTCTCTCTCTCTCTCTCTCTCTCTCTCTCTCTCTCATCTGTGTGTGTGTGTGTGTGTGTGTGTGTGTGTGTGTGTGTGTACACATGCATGCTTGTCTATAATCCACTTTGAGCTAATGTTCTTATATGGTAAAAATAGGGTTTACATTTTTGTTTGTTTTTTTACATGTGGATATGTAGTCGTTCCAGCACCATTTCCTGATAAAGAAGTCTATTCACCACTGAAATAGCTTAGCGCCTTTGTCAACACAACAAAGCCTTGCCCCATTGTCATTGGTTTATTTCTGGATTCTCAATTCTGTTTCATTGATGTATTCATTTTTCTTTTGACAATACCACATTATTATGATTAGTATGACTTTATTCAAGACTTGAAAACAGGTGGTGTACATCTTACAGTGTAATATACATGATATGTTATCTATTTATGTAGATATATTGCTATTTAAGTCCTTTGATTTCATTCTAATAGTTAAGCATAAATCTGTACTCAAACTACAAATGAGGCAATTAAATTTAATTCTACTTTAAATTTAGAATTAAAATGTATCTATTACTTTGTTAAATAATGGAATTATTCAGCCTGTTATATCATAAAAATATTTAGGTTTGAGAAGTATAAAGAATGTCAGAAGACTTCAATCAGTCACCAATTCATCATGCTATGTTTAAAACCTAAAGCTAATCAGCTTATCAAGTTGGTTTTAAATTCAATTTGATAATATATTGAGAGTTTATTGTGTGCAAGAAGTGTGGAGCAAAGTGAACCCTATACTCAGTCCTGCTTTGAGACTTTTAGTCTAGGGGGAAACACAAGTGTATTTCAAAAGAGCTATTTAGCATGTTATAAATTGGAGAGAACCAGCATATAATTGTAAGAATGTTTCACAAAGCAAAATTTTCAGATTCCTGCACTTGGCCAAATAGCCTCTGAGGAATATGGGAAAGCTAGCGACTGTGCCTCTGAGGGCAGTACCATCTGAGACAGGAAGAAAGTGCCAGCATTATAGAAGCCATTATTACACTCACTTGTGCCATGCAATGGAAATGAAAAAGTCATTGGGCTTTCTATTTGCGAGTTGATGAAAAATGCTCCAGAAGAGAAAACCATTATATGGTTTGTTCAGCATCACACGCTTCAGATCTGAGCCAAAGGGGCAGAAACCCAGCTGGAAATTAGTGGGACCATGCTTCCAGCAAAAGTCCCGGGGTCTCCATCCAATTCTAAATGGTAAAGGAAACATCAATGACATCAGTATTTGACATAAAGTCTTTGGCGGCTTCAAGCTTTAAACACAATGCAAATATTGAGAACAAAGTTCTGCTTGCAAAAATCTTGTAGTGAGGCACTGTGCTGGGTCCAGCAAGCACTAACAAGTCACTGACATCCTAGGGAGACTTTTGAGTAGAATGTGACAATTTTGAGGTGGCACTGAGAGATCTGGCGTGTTTATATAGTCATGTACAGTTTACCTGTGCCAGACAACATTTTGACTGACCCAAGAGAAGGAAATACGGAGGGTTGCCAGTTAACCAGACTGCTGGAATTACCACTAGCCTGGCCAGCCAAAGAAAAACACATGTGGCTGCCAGAAGTAACAAAGTAATGGACTTCCCACGAGAAGTATTCAGTTCTGGACAATTTGGTATTTTTAGAGGAAAGACTCATGCGTAGTAGGTGCTGTGGCTATTAAGACCTGAACTGATGTGGCTCAAGGATTCAGGATGGGGTGGGGAAGTACTAGTGAAAAACCGAAGCATCAGTGTGGAGAATTTATGTTCCCAGAGGAGCAGTAAGTTACAAATGTTGGGGAAATGTATAGTAGCACATATTTGAATCATGGCATGTGAGTCTGCGGATTTCTTATGGCACCAACAAACTGGTATGAGTGCGTTTTCAGACCGAGAAGCAAAGGCTTAGGCAAGGAAAGCATGCTACGCATACAATCACCAGCTAAAACTTTGTGCCTTAGAAACAGGAAGACAAGATGTATAAAATGTATACAAGATTTTCACACAAATGAGTATGTGCTAAGAGTCTTTGGTCAGACACTACTGAGCAGAAACTTGAGTTTTCTGTCGCCTTGTTTCCATTAATTTCATTAGTATCGATCTAACACTTAGGCAGCTTCTTTTATCAAAGTACTTTCTTGTATCTTATCAAAATGATGTTATGAAATTTCTTAGAGACACAAGTAGACTCAACATTTTGCAAGGTATATAGGCTTAAAACTCTTGATTATTATCTATTATTATCTCTATAATAGTTTATTATAAATCAATATTTATTCAATGACTGGTATAAGTTTGAAAATACAGAACTTCATAATATTCACTAGACTATAGCAGAATATCTTGCACAAGGTTAGTACCCAGAAAAAACTTGGATTGTTACAGAATATTTTCTTCTCCTGAACAGATAAAACCTATATAAAAGATAACAGTAATACCTTTTTTATTTCTCTTGGAGCTAGAAGGCCCATTTAATCTAGAAGTGCCAGATGTCATCATTCAATAAAGCATTCAGCACTCTATCTATCTGAATATTCATGAACCCAGATGCCTAGGAAATGTGAAATTGTGTAACGGAAACCACTCAGTGTACACATTTGGGAAAACTAACTCCAGGCTCGAGATTCTGATTTTGCACAGTATTTAGCAGCAGATCTTCTTCCTTAGTTATAATACTGTATCTTCTTAGCATTGGAAGGTTTTGGAATTCCAGTGTATACCTTTCATATTAAACTGTTCATTTATAACAGAATAAGAGGGATGTTGGGTGCCCTTTTCTTAACAAGACACCTTTGATAACTTCCCATCATGAGTAACTGTCAAAGGTAAAACACATCTCCTGAATGCATTCACTTGAATTAATAGCTATTCCTTTCATTAACGTAAGCTAGAATGTGAAATTTTGAGAAACTGTGAGGTTGGGTATCTCAAACAAGAGGATTTATATTTACCATAAAAGGTTTGACATGAAGAGCCATTAGTGAATGGATTGCTAACTTGTGTATGTAGAGTTCTTGATGAATTCATGGGCTGTAGACTTAATATATATTTCTATTGATTTTTGTGCATTTCATGCAATACATCTTAATCATACTTAGACCCCCTCCTCTATTTGTACCCTGTCATAGCCCACCCACAAAATTTAATGCATTCTGTCACATATGTTGCCTATTGAGTCAAGTTTGTATACCCAGATGTCCCTCCATGTGAGTTCATCCACTGGAGCCTGTTCATCCTATTTGGTATCACTCCCTTAAAGATCAACTCTCCCTCACCCAACAGTGATCAGTTGCCAATAGTTCCTTAGCTAAGGTTGGGGCATCCTGCCCATTTCCCCAGCTCTATGCTGTTTTTTGTCTGATTGAGTTTGCATGGGTCTTGTGCATGCTGTCACCGCTGCTGTAAGTTCGTATATGAGCAAGTTCCCAGAAGCCTGGAAGATTCTATTTCCTCATGGACGCTTATTCTCTGTGTGTGACCAGTTGTAAAATCCTGTAATAGCCTCCATTTGTTGTAAAAAAAGAAACATCATTGATGAGTGACTGATATACTTGCCTGTAAATATAAATATACTTGCCTGTATGTTTCTTACTGTAACATACAGTAAGAAATTACATTTGTCTGAGAATGTGATAGATGTAGGGTTTTCTCTAGACTCTATGACCTCTCCAACCATGTGCATTTGGCTATTATCACACAGTTCTCTCCCACTGAGTGGGCTTTAAGTCTAATTAGATAGCTGTTGATTACTCCCCAAGATAAAAGTGCCACTGCTGCACAGATGTAGTTTGTTTTGCTGGACATTGTTGTGGTCATTAGGCTTTAAAGCTGGGCTTGGACCATTGATTGATTTTTCTCCCTCAGCAGCTTACATAGTATCCTCTAAAACTATGAGAGCTAATCTTCATGGAGGAGGCTTCCAGGTCAGTATAAACTGTAGATTTTTATTACTGTAACACCATGTTAAACAATGAATACTCACCATAAATCTAGATAAGATATGTAGGAAGAATGTGATTTTACCATGGATCACTTGCCCAATGGCTAAGTGGACAGAAACTAATACAGAACCCAAAGGGAATAAAAGCAGGAAAAATCCCTAAGTGGTTATGAGATTTGAGTAAACTGAAGTGGAAAGGAATTAATCAGCACTTGCTAAGGATTAGAATCTGCTATCACTTATGTAACTGTCAAATGGTCAACTACTACATTGTAGTGAAGTTAGAAGAATGTGGCAGGTATGGCCACAACCTTCCACAGCTTATGGCACCTAAGACAGTGTCTTACCTTTTCACCTACTGCAGACTGTGGCTTCTGCCCAGTCATGTCTGGCTCTGCTGTCTACCATCTTGTGATGCTCAGCTACAGGGCCTCCTCTTAGACATGCACATCCTTCAGGCCCTAACTTCAGTGTGCTGCACATAATGTTCTTTCTCTATTCAGTGCTCCCTGTGGTCCCCGTGATACCCCCTTCTTCCCATGCTGCATCTCGCTCTATCACATCCTTAAGCTTAGCTACACTTCCTCACACCATGGGTGAGAGGTCTCTCCTGAACACTCAATTTTAAGTAAATTTCTATCATCCCAGCTACTCTCTAGCAAGTATCACCATTTAATTCCTTTTGTTTTCTTCATAACACTTATTATGATCCAAAGTAACTTCAGTTGTCAGCTTTCCATTTCCTCCAACTGGACTGAAACCATATTGAACACAGAAACCTTGTCTGTCTGGTTAATTGCTTATTTCTGGCATTTGATACCTGGCACATGGAAAGCACTCACTAAATATCTATACAACTAGAAACCCAAATGGATCAATTAAAGCTCTGCTCTAGGTAATTCAATACTAATGTTGATCTTATGAAAACAGAACTTCAAGAACACATGAAGGTCCTGTATTCACATTGTCCTGCTTCGTGCCCACAGGCAACCTGACAAATTCACCCAAGGCAATGAGTCTCTGCTTCTCTTGCCTCTGTTTATCGCTCATACTAAGTCTTTCATCTGGCCTGACCTGTGATTTCTCTTGGATACTCTGCAAAGGACACATGGAAATGAATTCAGCCAATGGGAACCAACACACAATTAACCACACTTCCACCTAGACTAGTCTCCAGTATGTTTGCACTGGCTGTTTGTCAGTTGATCACTCTCAGAAGAGGAGTTTTGCATCCAATTGTGATCGTTTTCTCTATCTGAATCAGTGGCTCCATTTTAAGTGGTTAGAGAGGAATAATATTTAGCTTAAACCACAGGCATCCCTGAGTGGAAAAAAGTAAGATTGGAAGGCCAGTTGCTCTGTGGTTGGGATTGAATACCTAGGTCCAAAGGGGATAATTTAAGGGAGACTGTGAATGTAGAGTGGTTTAGGAATTGAAGAGGTGGGATGGTTCTGATGTACTGGTAACAATCAAGGAAAAAGGATGAAAAAATGTGCAGAATGAATGGGAGAAATTAGGATCTGCTGACAGAAAAATCACATCATTCCATAATGTTTGAAAATATATGAGGGTAGGCAAGGTTTGGAGTGAGAACTGTTCATTTTTCTTTTGTTTTCATCAATCAAAATATTTTGACAACATACCTACAAAGGCAGACTGTGGAATCCATATCCATAGCTCCTGTATGTCACCAGCTGTTCCAGTCATCAAGTTGACTCTTCACATTTCTATATATTATCAAAGTTTTTATTTGTGTGCAGTTTGGTTATGCAGCTATGACCGGACTCTGGGAACAAAGAGCAAAATAATGCTGTTGGGTCTGCCTGCCTGCCTTCCTTCCTTCCTCCCTCCCTCCCTCCCTCCCTCCCTCCCTCCCCTCTCTTTCTTTATTCCTTTGCCTCCCTCCCTCCCTCCCTCCCTCCCTTCCTTCCTTCCTTCCCGCCCGCCTTCCTTCCTGTCTTCCTGCCTGTCTTCCTTCCTGCCTTCCTTCTCCTTTGCTTTCTTTCCTTATCTTTATCCTCCTCTTCCTCTTTATTCTACCTCTTCATCTTCTGAAAACTCTACAGAAACCTTAAATACAACAGATTCAAACATTGTAATGTATTTATTTTCCCCATTAAACCAGAAAAGATACTAAATGTTAAACAAGCAAGAGAAATTTTGTTTACCAGCTTCTGTGTGGATTCTCCTTACTATGTGGCATGGGAGCAGGAAATAAAATCCATCTGCTATCCATCCAATAGTCGTGTCTTCTTGATCTGTATCTTAAAACTCATTTCCTGTTGACTAAGACACCTGTCACAGGAGCTTTATAATCGATAACGGCTGGTCTGTGAGAGCCCATGTAGCCCTTCTAGACCATTCATAAAGATAGAATATTGAAGAGTCAAAAGTGAGGAATTCTTTTCTCTGTCACTAGTGGCTCATAATCTGCAAAGTGCAAATATCATCGAATGCATGAAATTGCTGTGTTGTTGAAGTGCATAAGCACTAGGCAATCAGTAAATAATATGAAAATAAAGAGGAATTAGAGGGAATTATAATTTCTAGAGGAAGTCCTTACTGCGATTTCAAAAATGGCTTCATAGAGCCACATTTATATTAATTAAAAGGATTCTTGACTGTTGGTAACTTACATGTATTGTACATAGGTTGTGTGCCCTATTATTCAAGATTCCAGAATCTTAAGTCTAAAGTTTGTATACTTTTACAACAAGTTTGAACTTTATAGTATCAGAGTGGAATAAATGGCAAGTACATTTGTTTCTCTATTTCTATGTATATTTGTTGTGTTTAGGCTGCTGGAAGAAAAAATACTGTAGGCATCTATAATATTAGCAGAGAATGCTGATGCAGCTAATAACAGAAAGTATCTCCATCTCTTAGTTTTTTTTTTAAGTATTTGGTAAATATTTTGAAAAATGACTTGCAGCAGCCACAACTTAGATAATGTCAGAAGTAAGGTGATTTTTTTTTAATTTTGAAAGACCCAGCCAAAATGAGGTGTGAATTTATCATACTGTTACAATGCTAAAGAATGTACCCTCCCATTGTATAGTATTTTTGAGTTTTTAGAGTAAATGAAAATTTTATTTTATATATTTTAAAATAACTTCTAAGTCCTAGTAGCAAGATGGAATATAATTCCAGCTTTTATTTTCTATGGAACAGAC